>NC_142716.1:47059151-47216985 GCF_055471065.1 Atractosteus spatula | reverse complement strand
GGTCGGACAATCGCGGTCTCTAAGATTTACCTGCGTCTGTGCGCCATTGATCATCAGGTAGTATAATCTGCTGAGGATGCTCTGTTGTAATTGGTCCCAAGACACAGTTCTGTCTTCCCTCATGAGGAAAGGAGGCCCAAACCTGGAAATAAATGAAACACTTAAAAGTGAAACAGAAGACGATTCTTTTAATTCAACTAACAAGCATGATACTGAAGTCTACATCACAGGTGACATTTTTCTTAACCTGATCATCTATGGCAATAAGCTCAGCCTACTGCCCTATGGGTACTACACAGCACGTTTCAGCTGGAAGTGGTTTTAAAAACTTATGAAAGTACATTTCAAAATAGAGTGCGCCAGGAACTGGCTCTTTTACTATCATCTGTATGAAGAAGATCTCACACAGCTGGAACGCTAATCCTACTCAGAGCCCTTATTTATTTGTTGCATTTGAACAGCGTTCTTTCAGCTCCACAGAGCAACGCCTGCCCCCTGCCATACCAGAACACACTCGCAAGCATCTCCACACACCCATGCTCTCGCAGCCTCAGACAAACACCGCGGACCGAGAGGCAGAAAGAATTGGAAGTGAAAAAATAAACCCCACGCAAAAGAGACAAGCAGCATATTAAGATGGACCCTTGTGCATACAAATAGTTTTCTACACAACTGAGCTCCGAGAGACAAATACCCCAGCTGTGCTCAGAACCTGTCTCTCCATGCTTTAGGGCTGGTTCATGGGCCAGCCAATAACCTATTCAAAAATAAACTGTAACTGACTTGATTTGGGCTTATATCCTGTTCATTATCAGGCCACGATTGCTTTTCACAAGGGACTGAAGTGCAGGTACAGGGTCAAGGTGCTAGAAGGTGGCGCTGGAACACTCCAGAGACCAGAGAAAGAAATAAGTTGGGGTTCAGTCTCCTTCAGCTGTCAGCTCATTTCTCGATATAAAAGAGGGCAGCTCACAGGCTATCTCATCCAAAAGCAGGACTAGACCAGTATTCAACAATCACTATAAACTATATTTACTGTAATTAATCTAATAATTCAACTATTTCATTGTTCAAATGCAGACAGCATGTTTATTTAAAATAAGCACTCACTTTCAATGGGCAGGAGAGCCATCATTTAACAAAGTTGTTCCCGGTCTCAAATGGCATTAAGCAATCCACGGCAAGGAGGTTCATCCATTATTCTTAAATATCTACACCTCAGCAAAAAAAGACTTAGTTTCAACGCTTGTTTGAGTGGATTCCTGACTGACCATCTCTCATTTATTACTGCGATCCACCCACCACACATGCACATTCAGACTGGCTGGGAGAGCTTTATTTATGGGTTTTTGGCAGGTCTTGGCATTCTCTTATGCCACAGGCTGGGACAGCCTGTCTTGTAGAGTGCTGAGGTGTGTAAATGTCTAGAGGAGCTCATGGTCGGTATAGAGTTTATAAAGGACCGATTCAAAACTGCATTTCTTGAGTCCATAATCCTTTCTCCCCCCATTCCAATGGCACACAAAAAGATATAAAAGATATGAATACCACAAACACATGGCCAAACATTGGTAAGCATGCTGTGAAATGTGAGAGAGAGCAGTATTCCTCAGCTACTGCGTTTTATCTTTTTCAGGCTTCCCTACGAACACACATACAACACATTCCAAACACCGGTTAACCTGGAGTGGAAGTCAGAGGGTCCGAACAGCTATCAGAGCAATAAAGGAGAACATGTGATACAAACGTCTCTGGTTGGCTTCTTGGGAGAATGGCCAACCAGTAAACAACCTGCCTACTGATCAGAGCTACGCATTTGTGAGAGAGCACGAAGGTTCGGTCTCTCATGGTCAGTCAGCATAAGATTCATTCTTTACTCCTGAGTTAAACCACTGACACCACTACCATCTCATAACTCTTGACTGGGCTCAGAAAGAAAACAGTTCACCTAGGAATGCTGGTCTAGTCCTGCTAAGAAAACAGCAGCTTATATGACCAAAAGTTCCCATATGCTCTATAAAGATTCAAGATTCCTACTAAACAACTACTTTAGCAAATGTTCTTTTTAAGAAACTAGAATGTGTTGTAAAGGTCTAGCTGAACCTTTATGAAAATTCACCATGAGAAATGAGAATCTGTGCATGTGTTCCCATGCTTTGACCATTCAATTACTGGGCTTTAACAATCCTGTTTTGCCATGCTTTATTGGAACATTACCCTGCTGTACCATGCTTTTACCATGGTATACCACAGGAAAATGGTGCCAATGAAACTCGACAATCTCTGTCAATGCAATTGGAGGTACTTTCAAATACAAAGAGTGAGCAAATCGATACAAAATACTAAAGCCTTGTAAACCTGGTGGGTCAAATGGCCTTTTCCTACTCCTTTCATTGAAGCTAGTTTGTGCTGAATAAATTGTTTAAATTTATGAAACAACGGGAGCCTGCTTCCTTTAAGACTGTGCTCTGTAACCACATTCTCTTCAGTTGTACAGAACAGGAGTAGAACTACTGCAGGGTCTGTAGCAGCAAAGTCAAGTCTTA
This sequence comes from Atractosteus spatula, assembly GCF_055471065.1. Taxonomy (NCBI): domain Eukaryota; kingdom Metazoa; phylum Chordata; class Actinopteri; order Semionotiformes; family Lepisosteidae; genus Atractosteus; species Atractosteus spatula. Next base: position 47,214,439 of record NC_142716.1, on the reverse strand, counting down.
CAGTTGCTACTGGTCAGTTTTCACCCTGCTTGAAATGTAGATAGGTCTAGAACTCTATGCAAGCAATAGCCAGCCATTTCAGAAACAGCTTTTATTTTACAGCCATATGAGCTTTGTCATGGTTAGAGCTTTTGGAATTCTCCTTGAAATAGCCTTTGCAATGTGCATGAGCATAGTGCTTGCATGTGCAATATGTTTGTGTGCATATTGTCACGTAATGATTATGTACAAGTGTAATACTGATGTCTGTGGCATCAGAGCAAGTTTCTTGTGCACTGCGGGTCACTTGGTAACATGCAGCTATATCACTTTGGTGTCACTTTGCATCCCTCACAACTGAGCATTGCACTAAACTAAAGGGCAGGACTCTTAAGCAGGCAGTGTATCTCTGTACCACAGCGGAGTCTAATAATACAGAGCTGCTGCCGATTCCCTTTAATCACAGCAGCAGCAATGACAGGAAGCACATATTCCAGCTCAACAACACAAAAACAGGGCGACGACCGACCTGATTGAGAAACGACAGGAAGGCGATGAAAGGACATCACAAAGTGTTTGAACAACTACAGCATCAGGTGAAAGACATGTCATGTCCAGGCTCTGGATGATGTGAATGGCCACACAAGTGGAGGAGTTTTGGAGGAACAGAGCTGACGACAGATTTACGCTGTTTCCTTTAGCACTGTCAGATCCTCAGGTAGACAGCAGCTTTTGATCTCTTCACACATTTAAGGGCTCCGCAGCCTGGCATACATTTGGTAGATGTCAGGGTAATTAAAAGCCCAAGGCTGAGCATTTCTCAGTACCTACAGCAGTGATGTGTGGGCACAAAGCAATGTGAGCCCTGCCTTCAACCGAAATGGATAGAAAAGGAGAGAAAAAATGTGCCACCAAAAAGAGGCTCTGAACCAATAACCGAAGACATCTTCCACAAAGACACGATATCGCTGAAGAACACACCTGTGTTTTTCTACTAGCCTTTAAATTCACTGAAGAAACGTACAGCACCATAAGGCTGAATGTGGGAATACATGTGCCTGATTTTAGAAATGAGTGACCAAACTGATATTTAAGAAACATTTTTTCAAGGTTTGCATACCATGCGGATTTGCCAAGACAAGCACTACTATAATTAAAGGTAATTTTCAGTTTCCTGTCTATAGGGGACCAGAATCAACTAATTTATCTACATAGATACAAGCAGGTCACGGTCAGTTCAGGGGTTGGAGATCCTCCAAAGGAAACTTCATTTCTACTGTAAGTGACATTGGTGCACCAGTAGGAGGTGCTCTTCCTTGTGGTCCACAAATCCCAACCAAAACCAATAGCCCACAGTGTGTTTATGGGGGACACTTAACTGTAGGAGATGCCAAACTTAAGTGAAGATGTTAAACGGAGGCCCTGACTACTTGGTCCCGTAGTGCTTAATTTATCTCTTCACCCGTGAACTCTGGCAGCCCATAACGTTCCCCCTTCATCCAAGGGGGCGAAGAAATGTCTCAGTTCTCCTGATCTGCTATGTAGTGGGGCTTTTGGGGTCACCCAGGTGGAGCTGCACTTCCGAGGATGATCACTCCTATATCCAATAGTGCTTCAGGCTCCCCTGGGAGCAAAAGCCCAATTCAAATGCAAGGAATGATATTAAGTATTATTTACGAGACCACATATTTGGACTAGGTCACAACCTGCTGACATTTACTGTAACAGCAGCAGGAGAAAATACAGCAATCTCTCCTTATAAAAAAAACAACAACCACCGTATTTTCCTTCTGTAGGTACAGAAATGTCATCCTAACAATAGGCCCTCCGAGAGAACGGGCCTTCATCAGCTCCTTGCAATATGTACTGTAATCAGCGCCTGCCTGAAGGGAGCTGCTCACATGATAATTTTCTTGGGTGATTTGAGGTTGAGCTGTGATTCACATTCTGACTGTCAGGCACAGGTTAAAAATTATGACTGTGAGCGAAATAAAAATTTTTCCTGTTCATTCTTCGGAAGCAGAAGACACAGAGTCCCTTCACAGAAGCCTCATTTAAAAAGGCTTTTTTGTCTGAGCCTAAAATGAAATAAATATTGAATAATTCAATACCCAGAAGGGATTTTTGGGAGCATCATAGGATTTGTGAAAGATTTAAAAAAAGAGAAAGTGCTCTGTGTTCATATGGAATTACTTTAAGTTTCAATATCAAAGGCTGGCAATATCATGCACATAATTTCTAAAGACCTCTCTTTTGTGTCTCCTTGGAATTTTGATCCTAGAAAAGATTATTAAATGCAAAGGTACTGTCACACACAGAGCCCAGTAGCTACGAAAAACTCAAAGCAAAACACAAACAGGACAATGTCCGTTGAACTAAAACCTGTGGCAATAGCACCAGCTGATGACCTCACAAAAAGGTGGAAGGGAGTTTAAAAGATATATGGAAATTAAGAAGTGGGCAATTTTAAATTGTGTTGCAGAGCTTTCGCAGTACGGTTCTTGCATAACTTTTTTAATTGACTGGATTCAGACAGACATCATACCTGCACTGAACCATTCTTACAGAAGTGAGTAGAAGGATCGGATTTGACTGACATGGAAAGAAGGTTTGTTTGAGGCGTCCTGAGATTTTTGTCAGAGATGTGATTAAAAAAAGTCCAGAATCTTACTGCAATTCCCAATGAGGCAAAATAGAAAAAATCTGGATTCCGAATACAAGCTGCTCTGAATATAAAACTCACCCCTAACAGCGCTCGGGCCTTACTGCACTGTGTCTGCACAGGCTAATTGACACAGTAACCTGCAGCGTCTGCTGTAAAGCAGATTAACAAACCCTATTCCTCTGGCTACAGCACACAGTTCGGCCTCCACTGCGAGCATTACGGCCACGTTAATAAAAAACAGCCGTTCAGAAAGTGCTCAGGTGGTCGTTTTCATTTTCAGTTGACCGAATCATTATTCATGTTATAATTTATATGGAGGACAAGGTGGATGATTTTTAATAAAATAAATGTAAATGATACAGCCTGAAAAAAAGCCAAAAAATGCTAAAATAAATCATATTTATGCCGTTATAGAATGTACATAAAGGAGGACCATTCTGTGTTAATCCCCAAGGGTTCTGTTCAATGAATATTAACTTCATCATCAGATATTAATAATTAATTATAGTTATATTCATTATAATGCAATGCTGCATAATGAAATCAAGAACGTAATTAAGTGCAGAAGAAGAAGTTGTCACAATGGGGGATTTTAACTTTCCGCACGCAGAAAGGGAAAATCCCATGGAGATGTCAGCAGATGAAAATGAAATGGTAAGCGGTAGATATAACTAATGATTGCTTTCTTACTCTGTCTGTCAGAACATGGATCTATAGATCGATTGTACTGATCTTGTCCAAGGTGACCAGTCCTGGTCCTGGAAGATGTTCACTGCACCTCAGCTCAGCTGGTTACAGGGTCTTTCTCCCTCTTCAGCTGCTACAGTAGGGCTTTAAAGAGACCCTGAAAACCCACTGACCCTCCAGGCTCCCAGTCGAGTCACACGACTGAGGCAGAGGCAGGAAAACAGGGGTGAGAGAACCACATGGCAACTGAGACACGAATATGCTATATTATAAGGCAGAGTTCAAAACAAAGATTTACAATTTCAGGAAAACAGACTAAAAAGACACTTAGTTTAAGAGGAGCAGAGTTGAACAGGATGGGTGTGGAACCAGCAGAGGATAAATGGCACCAGATATCGGACATGTGCCAGATTTAAAGACATTCTGCTGGAAAAACAAACCCTGGAAGTACATCAACACTACATATCCGTGGCCCAAAATGTTTTAATACATCAGTCAAGAAAGTGTAAGGCGAAGGACAACACGTGAATCTATAATTAGAAAAGAGCAACATCCAGCTCAAGAAACAAACTACAGTAAACTGCAAGAAGAGTTCAAAAAGAAATGAGAAAGCTAAAGAGAGACATAGAGAAAAAAGAATACTGTATTGCAATAGGAGATCAAATAAAATTACAGCAAAAGTACAGTAAATGTTCAGAGATTGTAACGGTAAACTTTGGTGGATGAAAGGGAAATGATTTCACTTATTAAGGAAGAAATTGGCAAGATGCCTTAGGCTGAGGAAAGACAATGTTCTTTATTAAACAGCGTTATCACAAAAGAGGCAGAAGTGTTACAGGTATTTGAATCGCTTATATTTAACAAACCTCCAGGGGCTAAAAGTATTCTACAATTATACTAAAGGAAATAAGGGAGGCTATTTATACACCATTAAAAAATCCTTTTGACAGTCATTCAAGACAAGAGTCATATCCATTTACTGGAAAAATAATAATGTAGCACATTATGAAAGGATGACAAAACTGAATTAAGTAATATGCAGACAAGGATCCTTACTCCTATCACAGGTAAAGTGGTGGAAATGTTAACCAGAACTAAACTAGAGTATCATGGTAGCATGATTCTAGGGGATAGTCAACAAGGATTTAGAAAAGGTAAGTCCTGCTCTACTAACAAGTTCAAGCTCTGTAAACAAGTAATCTCAGTAACAGGTAAAAACAGGTATTGACAACGTAAAGGCAATGAGCTTCTTTAGAATGAACAATGAAACAGGATCCAAAGTGGAAACTACAGAAAAAAGGTATGTTTAAAACTGAGAAGAGAAAGCAATTCTTTACACAAAGGCTTGTGGGAGTCTGGGGCAAGCTGTCCAGTTATGTTACTGAAACCACTACACTTTCAAGACACAGCTAGATGAGATCCCCAAATCACTAAACTACTACTGTAGCAGCCAAGGGAACTTAATTGTGAAAAAAGCCTCCTATCATTTGTTACCTTTGTAATGACATGAAGAGAATGTGACAGGTTAGGTTAAAGGTTATGAGATTTTATATGCAAATGGAATAAGGACCAGTCATACTCATCTTTCTACTGTTCTTGAGTAAATGATTTAAAATGTTGTTGAATCTTTATTACTCTGCATTTTGAAAGAAAATAAGGAAGAGGGTAAAAACCTTCTAGCCTGAATCCTTTTAATTATGGACAATGGCTTTTTAACCAAAGCATTTACTTCCCTGAAGAGGACCACTTCTGTACAACAAAGCACCAGCACACAATAATTAGGCATGAATGGTAATCAACGTCCAACCGCTCAATTTTTGGTCTCGTTCATTTGATTCAGATACCTACTGCTGGCCAGTCAGGCTATTAGTAAACACTTTGGTCTCTGTTTTTAAGTGTTTCCTAACTTATGCTAAGAGAGAATGAAAGCTTTTAAATAAAACTAATTTTACACTGAGGCAGAACAAATTTTGCAATTACTTCAGCCAGAGCTCCTTTCATTACTTTTACTAATGGCCTGAGTAAAAAAAAAACAGACCCTGTGATGTGAAGTCAAAGACCTCTGACAACAGTTTGTCAGATTTTATTTTAAATATCGGTGCACTGGTCTAGTCAAGCCGATTAAATGATTTACAGGTCCCAGACATGACTACCTCAATATCCAGTCTGAAATACCCACATACCTTAGTATGTGAGTTTAGTATGACCTTTGCCCTCTCCGGAGTATAGCGTCGATGGCCTCATTGCATCTTTGCTGATGATAATAATAAACATTTGAGTCTGTTTGCTCTGAAAAATTAGGGGGAAGGCAAGTGCACAGCTTGTGATTATTGCCTGGCAATATAGTCAAAGGATTTGAATGACAACATAACTCACAGTGTCTGACAAGAAAACCACGCTAGTACAAACCAGGGAACTGATAATAGTTTCACCTTTTCCTTTATTAGAAGTGTCTCAGGTTTATCTGTAGAGTGTTAACTGTGTGAAAATCCTGCCACAAAGCCCACATGAGAAGAGAATTGAATTTCTTAATCTGCCCAGGGTATCAATGAACGATTCACAGGCTGCCGGGAGCAGGGAAAAGTGTGCGCGTGTGTGTGTGTGTGTGTGTGTGTGTGTGTGTGTGAGAGAGAGTGGAGGTCATTTAAAATGGACAGTGTGTCCCTTCAAAAGGACCAGCTAAGATGAGAAAATTCCAGAACAAACTGTTCCGAAACAGAATACAGAGACTGCGCCTCACAGAAAATGCTGCCTTTAGTCATTAAAAAAACCTGAGACTTTGTGTTGTCTTTGTATTCTGTATTTCAGATAGTGTTCGTTCAGCCTTGCTCGACTTCCTCTTCACTGTGTTACTCAGAGACTCCTCTCAGTCACAACTTGAGAACTAAAATAATATCCTTGTGATGCTAATTCATCTTGTCTGGCAAGCTCTTTTTTTCCCCCACATTTATTTTTCCTGCAGAGATGTTTTTTTTTTAAATTTGCATACTGTTTTTTAGGAGTGAAAGCACCTGGTGTTTGACTGCGCTTTCTCAACCCGTCTGCTGTTACCTGACGGCCTGCTGCCCAGTGCCTGCGGTGTTGCAGACCAGAAGGAGGATCTTCGTGGAGCTGCCCTGGTTCAGGAACTCCGAAGACAGGGTCCCCGTGGGTGGTAACCTTTGACCTTCAGGCCCCGAGGAGTAAGGAGAGGAGGGGAGGCTGTGATGGTAACCTTAAACAAATAGGGGAAAGAAAAAGTCATCAGTTTACTCTCATATTCATCGAAGGAGCTGCAGGCCAGAAAATAAACAAGTGGAAGTCGTACTGTTGAAGCTGTAACACCTTTCTTTGCCTGGAAACGCTTCTGACATGGGTGCAAATATCAAGCTGATGCTCTTTGAATTATTGAATGTTTGCGCTTGTTCATCCCTTTGGTTTAAACATATTTCCTCTAGTTTGGTATCGGAACTCTCTTTCTCCAGGCGTTCCTGATCCGTCATTGAAGTTACCTACAGTATAGAAGGATGTGGCAGTTAATTCTGTGAGCTGGACAGGTCCTGCCATGGAACTCTGAGGCTGTATTCGTCTGGAAGAGAAAGGCCGGAGCTCATTCTGTGTATGCTGCACTGTTGAGCAAAGAGAAAGAAAGGGTGGATTCCATCTGCCTTGCTCCTCCGATCAAGTTCAATATCAAGCCGCCCTGTGTTTTTGTCAAGAGAATCTTTGCCGAGGGTGAAGTGTGAAGACAATACTGCGTGGACGCTGTGCTTCGTCTGATTTTACACTGCTATCGATCAAGTAAAGAGCGAGCTATTGGGACATGAGGATGCACAACACAAGAAATAGAGAGAAGCAAAGACAACTCCATTGTAGCATAATCTTGACATTATTGGAAGGTTTAATTAAAAGTATTTGTTTGGCCCTACAAAGCAATTAATCACTGCCAACACAGTGTCATGCTCGTGTCTTTAGAACATGAGAGCAGCGTTTCGCATCCATAGCACTGTCAGAAAACTAATTTTTTTCTTTATGCCGGAGGTAGAGTTGCAGGGTTTCAGTACTGACTCTTAAATAGAAAGAAAGCAGTGTGGGAAAATGTATTTAATTTGGTTAGCCAAAAAAAAAATCTTTAAAAGAAGTACATGTAGCTTAAAAAAAAAATTCTAATCCAATCTGAGCAAGTCTCCGGAATATCCCATTGGAGGCAGGCTCGGATTCAACCAAAAGGTCTATCCAGCCGGCAGTTATAGCTTCCAAATCTGCATTTGGACCAAAAGGCTTCCTGAAAAAGCCAGCAGCCATATCACCCTGCAACTCACAACTGGCAACCCACTGAAGCTAAACAGGTGTGAGCCTGGTCAGTACCTGGATGGGAGACCTCCTGGGGAAAACTAAGGTTGCTGCTGGAAGAGGTGTTAGTGGGGCCAGCAGGGGGCGCTCACCCAGCGGTCCATGTGGGTCTAATGCCCCAGTATAGTGACGGGGACACTATACCGTAAACAGGCACCGTCCTTCGGATGAGATGTAAAACCGAGGTCCTGACTCTCTGTGGTCATTAATAATCCCAGGGCGTTTCTCGAAAAGAGTAGGGGTGTAACCCCGGCGTCCTGGCCAAATTTCCCATTGGCCCTTACCAACCATGGCCTCCTAATAATCCCCCTCTATGAATTGGCTTCATTTCTCTGCTCTCCTCCACACTGATAGCTGATGTGTGGTTAGCGTTCTGGCGCACTATGGCTGCCGTCGCATCATCCAGGTGGATGCTGCAGATTGGTGGTGGTGGAGGGGATCCCCATTACCTGTAAAGCGCTTTGAGTGGAGTGTCCAGCTATATAAGTGTAAGCAATTAATTAATTAATTGAAAGCCAGTGGCCTGTTCCTTGTAAGCACAGTTACATTAGAGAGGAATCCATTTGGCCCAGCTGTCCCGTTGGGTAGGCAGGAACTAATCAACCCAAGATCTCGTCCAGCCATTTCCTTGAAAGAAGCCGGGGCAGCAGCTACCCCAAAATGGCAGAGCAGCTTATTCCACACTCCCACAACCCTTTGGGTAAAGGGAGTCTCCTGTTTTTGATTTTATCAGGTACGTCCGAGTAATTTCCACTTGCATAAGGTCCCGTTGTAAGGTTTTTTTTCAAAACTAAAAAAAACCAGCTCCTTCCTTCCATTCGGTCAGTGTAGCACAGTTCCAGGAATGAATCTGGTTGGTCTTCTCTCGTCAGATTCTAGAGCAGCAATGTCTTTCCTGCAACGTATACACGTTCATATTATTCTGCAATGTGTATAATTTGTACATTGTATAGAGTATTCTAAATGAGGCCTTACTAGCATGTTATACATTTTTAAAACAACATCCCTTGATTTCAGTTCTACATTTTTCAATATACTGTATATTGAAAAAACAGGTTTTTGTAACTTCATAATTTTAAATCAATCTGCCTCATAGGCCTATGAGCATTTCAAAAGCAGCTTTTGATGTCTGCCTTCAGCTGAGGTGTCAGCAGGTCTTATCTCAAGGTAACTTAATGGGAAGGCGGAATCAGAAAAAAATGTTCTGTATGGAGAAGGAGGCAGAATTATTAATTTTAAGGCAGAACTCATGGCTATTAAATCAAATGTCCCCTTCAATCTGCCAAGCTTAAGGGCAGAATGCATATAGAAAACTTGAGCTACACTAACTAGCATCAAGAGTACAGAAGTACTTAAAGAGCCTTATATAATCCTTAAGGTCACCTGAAATACACTTCTTATGTGGTTCATGTTGTCCGAGATAAGAATCCCTTCAGCTAGATGTTCCCATCAGGTATTAAATCTACCGAGGAGGTTTTTTTTTTTTTTAAGAGCAGAGAGAGGTGTAAGATTGCTGTATTTCAACTCATTTCTCTCTGTGCCCTTTCTGTAGCCTCTAAATTAGAACATGTTCTCACTTCTGGTTGATATCGAATTTCCACGTATCAGGCTTAATAGGCTTCAAAAGGCCAAAACCCATTGCATTTGGATCAAAATCCAACCAGTAATATCACCTAAGGCCTTGCAAGAATAAAATCCCAAACAAAAATGCTTCCTTTGGGGTTTGTATAGTTCTTATTTTTGGAAGAAAAACATCTCTTCCCTGATAACCAGAGCGGGTTAGTTGTCCTTTAAATTATTCCTTTAATAACTGTACCACCTGCGCAGATTATTTTATTTCAGCAGTGCACAGGGACCAGAATATCTCCTAGTTCCATGTTGCCTGACAGTCCAGCTATTCCCCAGGTTGAGTCTGAAACATGGGACCGGTCAACGTTTCATTGTCACTTCTCTCACACAGGCAGAGTGGAATGAGACTGGATTCGGGGCCGCAGACGGTGTGACAGCTCAGCCTTTAATTAAACAGCTCGTCCCTGTTGGGCCTTGAAAAAGGCCGCCGTGCTCGAAAAGAAACACTTCGTTTTGCTCCGCCTTGGACCGTCAAGCGGTCTTGGAATCGCCTCTTGCTCCTCGCGTCTCGGACAGCAAGCTCCAGTAAGACGGAGGATACCGCAGATACATGCCAAGCGGCCCCTTTATAGCTCTGTCAAAATCACAGTATACAGGACCTTCAACATGATGGCTGTCTGTTTACATATTCATTTTCATGACAAACAACAAGCCTGTACCTTTTGAAGAGCTTAAATACTGTCCTTGTACTGTACAGTATGTAATAATATGATTAGGACTATGTTATCCCTTAACTGGTAGGAAGTACTTTACTCTCGGAGACACAACACTAAATGTACCACATTACGTGCATTGTTAAATGGCATATATTGACAAAACAAGTAAGGCCACTGTTTAGGACCCGGTCTGCAGGATTTTTGGTGTATGACTTATGCGCTTCCTCAATGTTACTTCACTGAAGAATCCTTCTTTTGCAAAAAAAAACAGAGCTATCCTTTACTGAACTCATCCGAAGACAATGGGACAGCTGGCAAAACTGAGCAGCACTTCCCACTAAACAATCCCAGCAACATCAACCTGTCACTGAACCCAAGAGATGAGATAGGTCACTAAGAAGACTCGCTGGCGACAGAAGAAAGGAGAGGGGAGGGGAGGGGAATCTCAGGCTGGGAGGACACCTCCAGCTGCGAGCAGTGAGGCGGATGAATGCGAGAGGCAGCCAACGCCGTGGCCAGAAGGTGGCGCTGTTGTTCAGGCTGCACAGCTCACACTGAGTGGTCAGTGGTGAAGTTCTTATCCAAGAATGAAAACAACAATACACAGAGTATTAGCATGCAAAAAAAGACTCGGTGAGCAACAGTGAACTGATAATTCACAGTAAAACGTACATATTCAGAAAGTAATCTGTTGTTAGTACTTAAAAACATTTGGTACTGGCTAATATTCACATCTTGTACAAGGATCACCATTCAGGTTTGTGATGTCTTAAGAGCATGATGCCACTATGAATTATGGGCCCATCTCATAGCTCTGAGCAGGGTGAAACTGTCTAAACAGGCTTTTTATCCCACCTTTTGTGAATATTAAGTCTATATTAAGCATATATTATATATATTATATTATATTAAGCAGCTATTTGGCTCTTCAGCACAGTGAAACGACAAGAACTAATTGATATGTATTTACTTCTCATATAAATGCATACATTAAATCAAGTGTTTATACTGTATCAGTTTACAAATGGGGAGAAGCATTTCTTCTCAAAAAAAATAATTCCATGACAATTCTGCTATAATAATCATATTACACTGTTAGATTATAAAGCCCAGAGCACATAGTTGAACTGAAGAATGCTAAGGTGACATGTGAGGATACTGCTATTAGCTGGGTATTGTACACAAAGTTTTGTCCCGATTGTTTCTTTCCATTTAAACAATGTGACATTCTTGATATTTTTCGCTTCCTGCACAAAAGGCCTAGGCAAGACCATGCTTTCTCCCCGTCTTCATGAGTTGCACTCAAAGCCTCACGTAATCCTGAGCAGAAATGTTCCAGCAGCCTTGGTGTGATGACCAGAATCGTGCAGAATATTCTCAATGAGGTCTCATAAGTGCAATGTACAATCTGAACATAACCAGATTGTATATATATACCCTATACCCTACTGCAGTCTTTATTTAGCCACTGTATATGATAAGGATAACCTAATAATCAATTATATTAGGGTAATCTTATGTAGGATATCGTCTATCATTGGGCCACGTCTGTGAAACTCACCTCGGTAATGACCCTGTGGTTGTGTGCTCTGTTTTGATACAAATATGTACAATATAGAAATAGGAGAGACTGCCGAGATGCACCAGAGATGGAAATGCAGGGAAATCTTTAACCTTTGATTCAAACCAAATTTCAGATTTCAATTTCAGCTTTTATTAGCTGCGGACAAAATTGCCCTGCCTCCAGCAAGCTGCTGAAATTGCACTGCAAAGAGATACAAGCAAAGCTAAACATATGAAAACAGATTACATTTCCAGGAACATTATTCATTATTATGAGGCCGGGCGGCGCTGTGGGAGATTCAGGAGAAAGTTGGCCAGCATCAGGAGTTATTTTTGGACAAGACGAGACAAGACAGGCCTGATGATGGAGGCTGAGCTTTTGGTGTTAAATCTGCTGGTAATCTCTTTATTCCTTTGCTGTCAAGCATGCAGTTTATTTTTTTATACGCTCAAGTAAAAGAGAATAAACACCAGCCCTGCCTTGTGTATTCCTATATAAGTGTAAGGAATTATTATTATTAATTACATGTGTTCTTCACCAAACTGTAGACACTTGCATGTGTCTGGACAAGCCTGTCCCGTTTAGCCCTTGTCCATTCTACAATCAGCACCACGTCTTTGTCAGCTCAAAAGCTTCACAGATCACAAGACATGGGAATTGGGAATTTTGCAGATTTTGGATTGATTAGCATTCCATATAGTATGAACTTGAATTTGAAAACATTAATATAAATCCCCTGACACACACATTTGAAAACAAACACGCAGTCGCTCCCTGCTGTTTTCAGAACAGGTAGTCTGCTCTCTCCACACAGTCTAGGTTGATCAGTGTTTTTTAAAGTGTAAAAACGTACTAAGAAACTGAATGGACGACAAACCAGTCTAGATAACTTATGTTAGTCCTGCTATTCTGACAGACCTGGGGACAAGTCTTGCACCAGGACAGAAAGGGAACAGAGGAGATAAAACTCAACTACTCTGCCAGGTTGCAGGAAAACTTCATCGGAGCTCATTGATAATATCCACACATCGCAGGGAAGAGAAATGGCTAGAAATGAGGAGGAGGAGGAGGAGGGACAGCATCTCTCTGGGCTCCTTGCATAGCCAACAAGAAACAAGGAAAGCAGGACCTTCTCTCAGTCCTTGCTCTCCTCTCTGAGGAGAACAAGCTGGGGATCCCTCTGAAGTCTGAAGGACATGTGGGAGTAAACGAGAACAAGCTAGGGGTTCGATACCTTCTATTGTCCTCGTCTGTCTGCTAGGATGGCCATGTGCCTGTTTCACTGAGTGGGGCAGACCACTGATGTGATCAGCAGTCGGTGTCAGGCTCAAGCTCAGGCTCCAGATCTGCCTGCTACTGCCTGGGAGGTGAGCCTGTGAGAGAAATGGACTCTTAACACATCCTGTCCTAGTGGCTCTCGCTGCAGATACATTTTCCAATGGTGGTGGTATTGGATCTTAAACATCTGGCCAGCAAAAGCACGTGCATCGGAAAGAGGCACAACAGGCCTGACAAGACCTCACAAGCCAGCAGCCGTATCCCCCTGCAACTCACCACTGGCAGCCCACTGAAGCCCAGCAGGTGTGAGCCTGGCCAGTATGGGAAAGCTAAGGTTGTTGCTGGAAGAGGTGTTAGTTGGACCAGTTTGGGGCGCTCACCCTGCGGTCTGTGTGGGTCCTAATGCCCCAGTATAGTGACGGGGACACAATATACTGTAAAAAGGCGCCGTTCTTCAGATGAGACGTAAAACCAAGGTCCCGACTCTCTGTGGTCGCTAAAAATCCCAGGGCGTGTCTCGAAAAGAGTAGAGATGTAACTTTGGTGTCCTGGCCAGATTTCCTCCTTGGCCTTTACCAACCATGGCCTCCTAATAATCCCCCTCTCTGAACTGGCTTCATCACTCTGCTCTCCTCCAACTGAGAGCTGGTGTGTGGGGAGATTACTGGTGCACTATGGCTCTTGTCACATCATCCAGGTGGGGCTGCACACTGGTGGTGGTGGAGGGGAGTCCCCATTACCTGTAAAATGCTTTGAGTGGAGTGTCCAGAAAAGTATAAGTGTAAGTGTATTCCTATATAAGTGTAAGGAATTATTATTATTAATTACATGTGTTCTTCACCAAACTGTAGACACTTGCATGTGTCTGGACAAGCCTGTCCCGTTTAGCCCTTGTCCATTCTACAATCAGCACCACGTCTTTGTCAGCTCAAAAGCTTCACAGATCACAAGACAGCTTGCAGAAGCTCTGTCAGCCTGGAATCAATATGAGGATACAGGCTCAGCGGGCCTCAGCACTCAGCACAGTGAGCCGGCACACTTATCTCATCCCTGCTGCTGTCACATGAGTTTGAAAGAAGAACACCTTTGCAGAAATATTTCTCTTTAACGAACATATCGGCTATATAAGAACACATGCACATCAGTTCTCCCACTGCGTGACTGCAATGTGCAGAGCAGCATGTCGGCCAGATGTAAGATGATGTCATCAATAAAAAAGACCTGATCCATTTATTGAGTCCATAAAAGTTTGTAGGCGGATTTGCTACTTGGATCATCATTTCGAGTACTTACACCACCATATCGCTGCAGTAAACAAGTTTGATAGTTCCAAGTTCAGATAACAAAACTAAGAAGAAGGCTAAAAAAGGTAAACCTGCGCAGATGAGTTCTGTTCTGCCCTCAGAGAAAATGATCACGAAGTGGAGGAAATTCAGCAGCCGTCTTAGGAAGGTCTGCTCATTCCTTGCAAAACCCACCGGTGTTCTATTTTCCCTGAGACAGCAAAGGGAGAAATGAGGACGAGCTCCTAATTTTAGCTGCTGTGAGGAGATCCCTCTGAAATAGCCTGCCCTCCTCCCGTCTGTGCTCCTGGCCCACTTAGTCAGGATGTCCTCCCCCTGAGCAGCTCTCCAGTGGCACTGCTCTAAACCAGCCTGCAAGGAATACAGATTTTTTTTTTCCTATGGCGTCTTAATTACAGAAGAAGCATGCCCTGTATCTATTGCAGCGTCCTGAAAACACTGCCACTGCAGCCCATTCAGAGCTCAGCTATTTCGGCTGAAGGGAACCGAAAGCAGGGCCAGTGAAATGCTGATTCCAGAGCACCTGAGGGAAGGGTCACCATCTGCCGAGCAAACAGCGACTGCTGAAAATCAGCGAGGTCTGGTCTGAGCTGCAGGGAGAGGAGCAGGTGAAGTCATTGGTACGACTGTACGAGGGACTGTGGGAGAAAAGAGAAAGGAACACTCCAGGGGCGTCAATGTAGACCGTGACTCATCCAATTCAACATCCTAAAAAATTCAAAACAATGCTGAAAACCTGGGACACCTTTTTTTTTTTCCTCATTTTTTTCCGACCGCCCCCATCATTCGAGAAAGGGATCCAAGCCATGTTAGCTGGACGTCTCCAACAGGAGCAGGCGATGAGGTTTTTCCCCACAGTTTTAATTGTTCACTCAGACAGCTCTTGTCATGGAATAAGAAACATTTTTTTTTTCCTTGCTTCCCTGCAGGGCCGGCCGATATTACAAAAAGAAAACGTTTGTCTGTAATGGAAACGTGCTCATTATCAACTTCAAATAGTGCTGCATTCCTGCAACCTATCTATGCATTGGCTCGAAAGAGCTGTTCTCCGAAAGACAGTGCCTTATATTTCCAATGATTCAAGTAGAATGTGGGACAGCACCAGCTCATGTGACCAGCAACCCTTTCTACCACTCCCCTGAACGTGCAAGCAATAGGATTTCTTCATCTTTACAAACTGCTGACCAGGAAGCAACTGACTACTGCAAAGCTTGGAAATAGATGGCCCTTCAGTTTTAATGACTGGCTCAACTCCGCTATGAATTCTCTTTTCGAAAATGTAAAGCATTTCTTAAGAATATAATTGGCTTTCAGCCAAGGCACATAAAAGAAAGGAAATTTCCATTTAACGAACACTGAACAAAGTCCCATTTGCTAAAAAGAACAGTCTAGAATTTGTTATTGAAACTGAAAGTGAGGACTTGACTGTTAACAGAACTGCAAACTAAAGAGCTAAACCTTCAGTTTACAGAGCCTCTAGATCAAGTCTCTAAAGCTCCAATATCCTGTAGATCCAGACACTACAACCTCTAGAACCAGTCCCTTGCATCCAGCTGTGTTTTTTTCCCCTGGAAAACACCTCAAGAAAAGCACTTGCAGACTCACCCACATGGGAAGTTTTGTGTATTGCACGCATGCAGAGGTGCACAGAGTAGGATTGGGGACAAGTACATCGCAATGGAAAAATCACAAGGAATATTAGCCTACAACTGCCAGGCTAGGGGGGAGAGAATTTCAAACCGGGCTGTTAAAGTACACCCTGTCAAAAAGAACCTTCACAAATATGTCAAAACAAAGGGACGTTTCATTACTCGATTCCTCACTCTTTAATAACATAAAGGAATTCTTTTCAGGTGAGGTAACAACCACTACCTTGGCCCGGGAACATGACGGTAGATCACCTTTGGAAAACAACACTTCTGTATCCTGTAACTGCTTCTCTGCAGTTCAGAGCATCCCTTATCAATACGCTCATCCTGAACAGTTCCAGGATAAAGCGAATCTATCCCGACTAAGAAGACTAAGAAGAAAACAACAACAACACAATTTTGTTGAATGAGATGCAATTTAAAACAGCTTCTACTTTGGAAGACAGTGTCGTTAACTTACAAAACACATTCCAGGTGAAAGAACACATTCCACAAATGTAGGGCAGACAAACAATCCATTCACAGATCAGGTCTCCCCGTTTTAAATATATACTGCAGTATAATATTAAATCATGACATTTCTGATTGCTGCCAGAAGGATGTCCTGCTATGAGTGAGAAAGAAATTCTGAAATTGCTACTTGGTGTCCTTGTTTTGTTGCAGGTCTGCAGCAAGAGCTGGACAAGCCCCTACACCTGTCTAATTACAGTTCTGTACCTTAATTGCCTCTCACTGGCAAGTAAGAAAAACAGTTATTAAAGACCTCGCTGCTCAAACAGCTTAAATACAGCTGTGACAGCGGTTTCTCGACTGTGCTACCTACCATCATTGAGCACGGACAAGGCAGACACCCTGTGTGCTGGTTGAGGGGGCTGCTGGGAGAAAGCAGTAGCTTTGCAGGAATGACAGGACTCATAAGATCAAGAGCACAGAGGTGACGTTACCCTCTTGAAACACCGACTGTGGACAATTCACACAAAGCCGCTGACCCAGAGTTCTGTTGCTGCCTAGGGAGAGGCGCTTGTGCATGATCCCAACCCGCGGGCGACCCCGGTCGAAAACCAGCAGGGGGCAGAGCCGAGCGGCGCCCCGCACACGGGCAACAAAGAGAAACCGAGCTCAGTTCTTCTTTCTGGCCGCACTAAGCCCCGAAAATTCTCAGACAATCGACCTTTGCAAGTCCAGTAAGTCGAAGTAACAGCTGCACAAGCATGTGGAGACTTTTTTAAATGTCATTACTGATAAAAACAGAAAAAAAGAATGTTTACCAAGTGCTAACAGAGCTCGGCTTTATGTGGACACACCCGTACTAGCTCGGGTTCGGTGCATGAAGAACAGCGGGCCAGAACAACGACCGTGTTTCTCATTTCCAAATACGCTGTCCAGGATAGTTGTTGGTGCATCACAGGCAAGGCCCGGCCCTGTCCCTAGCGAGCTCCGAGCTGCTGTACTGTACAGTACCTGAGAATCGAGCGGTGCCCCCCCTTCCGAGGAGGGGCGGGGCCTGGAAGGCGTAGATGTTGTCGCTCTCCGCGATGCCGGTCAAGTCCTCCTCATCCGAGAAAGAGCGCTGGAACCCCGCGGCGTAGATCTCCGTCAGAATCACCTAGGAGACGCACAGGATGGGGGACCATTGAGCAACAAGCCCCAGCAAAATAAACCAAAACAAAACAGCAACCAACACACATGTGGTTACAACGCAGACGTGATGCGGGCTCTGACCAAAAGCGGCAGCCGAAAAATAATACCCCAACCTAAGGCGCATGTGGATAAAAAAAAAACCCACGCTGACCTCACTGATGCCCGGTTATTTTGTTTTTATTACATCTTTTGGAAGATGAGAGAAACTGGGGATCGGAAACGGGTCCAGAACTTTTGGCTTTCCAGCACTCTGGTAAACAAAAACAGATCGACAGCCAGAAAAAACTACCCCCCCCCCCCCCAAAAAAAAAAAAACTTGCCAAAAGATTGGCCGTGAAACAAACAAAAAAAAAACCGTTGGTTATATCGCGTTTCTTTCCGGGCAGCCGCGCATTGTTGACGAGCAACTGTGCCGTTGCCCTGGATGAGGTATTTAATTAAAAGCAGAAGTTCCTGAAAACCTGTGTGCGATAATATTTCCTGCCTTGAGTGCAGACCGTGAAGTGTCATCTCTTCCTGAAACAGATGGGCTTTTTGAGAACTGTATGGGGAAAAGAAAGTTGGTAAAAAAAAAACCTGAAGACTGTATTAATTGTGAACCTGCTTATTTTCATTACCGCATAAAAAGTCAAACCAAGGAGAGCTGTATCAAAACAAAGGAATTAAAGAGAAGAGGAAAAATACTTCTTAAGTTTTAAAGTGTGTGTGTGCCATGAAAAGGAACGAGTTATTTTTTTACTTTTCAAAACTTCTGTGCCAGCGAAACATTCCAGCCGACCGATTTAATGCAATAGCGCAGCAGCCTGAAGAGGAATGCTGTGTGTAACAGCGTTAAGTGTACAGAAAAAAAAAATCCGAACTAAGAGGAAAAGTAATCCATTTTCTCGTGACAGGTGCGCTGCAGAATTGTTGCAGCTTCCGCCGAGTCTTATTTAATGCACTTTGGAGTGCGGTGTCACGTACAGGTACACTGTGAAGAAGGCTCCACGGCCGAAACGTTGTGTTCTCTTTCTTCTTTTTTTCAGCATGGAATAAACCTATTACTTGTTCCTTTGCACATACAATAACGCCGAGCACGCGTTTAAAAACGCGCGAAGACAACAGACAGGCAGTTCAGGGCGCCGGGGGTGATGATAGATGGACGGCCTTCTGCACACAGAGACAAGAGAGAGCTGCCGCACTGCCCTGCTTCCCATTTCCGAGTCTCCCAGAACTGTGCAGGAGCAGCGGGATTTCCGAGAGGATTAGGAAGGCCACGTTGCTAATCCTAAAATAGTCTACATGCTGGCAGTTCAAAGGCAAGTTTTAAAGCTTTCCACTCCGCACAGGAAAAATATTCATTTTCCTGATCCTGCTTCACTCTCACTAGGCGTAGACCCGACACTGTTCATCCTCCTGTGATAAACCATGGGACTGGAGGGACTTTTCCTTTTTCACCAGGTGATAGTATAGTACAGGATGAGCATAGAGTATAGTTGACAATACCAGTTGTGGACACAAGAGGGAGACTTCTCCAAATCTACCGAGGTGAGGTAATATGACATACTGTACTACTGAGAAGCACCTGTGACAGGTTATGTTTGACTTAAGTATTTTTTTAGCCTGACAATTATTGTCTTTGCAACGTGATTGCAGTTCTTACTGGACACCATCCTAGTGAGTAACACCACATGTATACAATACTTTATATACAACTTGAACCTTGATATTTTTGCATGGCACATTGATACTCCATCAGGCCCCACTGTTATTTATGTCACTGTTATTGATTTTATCACTGGTTTGTGAATGTGTTGGGTGGATGCATTCTGTTATTGGCTATGTAGTAGATTTGTACTGTTTGTCTTTAACTGTAAGAGCTCAATGAACCAAATTCCATGCAAGTAGTTGTTATGGCGATGAAGTATTAAACTTGAATTTGAACACCAATTTGTATCATCAGTGAGAAATTAAAGCAGTGAAAGACTGCTGTAGTAGATAGGTTTGTAGTCTGAATTTAACAGACATCACAACCAGGTAGACCAAACCAAATTCATGTGGGACAAGATGCTGATCTTTCACAATATCAGGGGTACAATAGCTCCTGTCCAAACTAGGCGACACTACAAAGGGCAATTTAGACATTGCTCAAAACCCAATTTCCAAAAAGATGTTTTTAATCAACCATTTAAACAAAAACAAATGACATGCAAATCAATCACATAGGATACAAGAGATAATTAAGAAGCACAAAGCAAAAGTAACAAAACAGAACAGAAATATCAAACCCTTAGTATCCAATAAAACAGAGACCAGTAAGGGTCCTATGAAATTTCCAGTAGAATGCATTTTTGTGGCTGCCTGCAGGCTGCAGTTTACAGTGGTCCTATTAAAGTCTTGGTGCTAACATTCTGCGCCACGACACTGCCTAATTTCCCCGAAATTGGCTTTAATTATGAGCTCTAGTGGCAAGAATTGAAGTTAAGCATATTTACGGGCTACAGCATGCAGTTAAATTAATTTATACCCTATGGAGATTTCAGAACAAAAGGAAGTGTGAGTCAATTGAGTCAATTAAGAGCAAAAACATTCAACAAATTGTTACTGAAGTTTAATGAATCAGATCTAATTTTTAAAGGAAAAAATCCCCCTTTGGGGTGTAAAGCAGTAAAACCCTCTTCTGTGAAAGAATGCTTCAGCTAGTTAATTATGGTCAATTGAAGTTATTGCCTCAGAACTATGGGCGGCACAGTGGTTAGCATTAGTGCCTTGCAGTGCTGGGGTCCCAGGCTCAGTTCCTGGGGTGCTATCTGTGTGGAGATTGCATGTTCTCCCTGTGTTTGCGTGGGTTTCCTCCAGTTGCTCTGTTTCCTCCCACAGTCCAAAGACATTCTGGTAGGTTAACTGGCTTCTGTAATAATTGGCCCTGGTATGTACAGTATGTGGCTGTCTCATCGTTTTCCACTGTGAGTGCTCAGTACAACAGTACAGCCTGCAATGAGTGAGAAAACAGCGCTGAAGTGGCTGTGAAGGCTTAAAAAAAAAAGGGAAAAGAAAAAGGTTTTTAAAAATTTAAGTATCTCCAACAACACCTTCCTCTGTAATGAAAGGCTTGTGGCGAAGCCAGCTTTAACAAAGAGTGCAGGTTTGATGGAAATGCATAATTTAGAGTCAGTAAGGCACCTGCTGGGCTGTGTCTCATTTAGTGCCATCGTTTCGCCGGTGACTTACCTGATCTGGAGAGATTTTCCCTTCTTCTGCCACCATCTCCCTCAGACAAGCCAGTGTGCCGAAGAGTGGAACAGCCAGGCCGATCCGCAGGTACCGCTGGCCCTTGGCGCTGAAGACCAGGGTGATGTACAGAGGTCTGCAAGAGATCAGGAATTGAGATAGTGACTTCGGACTCCTTTCTTCAGCCTTGTGTTCGATGCATTAAGAGCATGATCAATCCATTTGAGGAAAAATCAAATTTTCCAGGATTATCCATGGCTCCTGCAGAATCAGCACTTCACCCACCTGCTCTATCCAAATCTCCCAGAGGGTTTTGAAGCGGACAGCTTGTTACTCTGTTTTGTTTTACACGCTCATATTAACGTGCATCTGAAATACCCTTTAATAGTTATTTGTCTTTTCAAGACAAATTGAGCAAAACTACCATACTGTGTTCATGTGTGAGCCATTTTTACCAATAACTGTAGTGAAGCTGCTTTCCAAAAAATATGATAGCATGTAGATTTGTAAGCACAATGATCTGTTTAAAGGGAAAACAGCTGTATTCAGATGCTGTGCTGCTTTGTTTTAGTTTAACTGTGTTGAAAGGGAGTCTCATCTTGTAAATTATGCTTTTTCTTAGTGTACTGTCTGGGCGTGACCGAACTCTGATGGACAGAGGAGTTTTAACCTAGCAGATTTACATCTGAAAAGTCTGTCTCCCAGCTGGAAATGCGTCTCCAGCTGACCTGCTCACCTCTACCTCTCTGTACACATCACTGCCTGGCAGTATGCAAACTAAATGGGTGACAAATATAAAAGGAAAAATGCCAGTGCAGTGAATTAAAACCATCCCTTCGCCATATGAACAATAAAGCCTTTCAGGTACCAGCAGCTAAGAGCTCCTTAGAAGCCCACGAGAGAAATGCACTTATCTGTCACAGGATGTCTTAACATGCATCTTAATGGCCTGGAACAAGGTGGAAGGAAAGGAAACTCAGAACCCTGGCACAGTAGTGGTTCTCTGCCCCAGAACAAATCGCAAAACTTACAATTCTCTGCATTGCGCGTTCCTCTGCTAATTTATGTCTCTAAAAAGAATTTAAAACCACAGTATAGCGGACGTCAACTGACTGTAATTTCCACTCTTTCTCACTGAAAGCACTGGAGCTATCGTTGGTATTCACTCTCATGTCCCTTTATGAATAGAAGTGGCCAAATATACTGCCCTGGTGTTCTGCAACAGAGGGATGAGCCCGACACCAGCTGACAGAAGGCTACCTTTATCCCTGTGCTTTGTTCGCTTATCAGTTCACACCTGACTTTCCTACCAAAGCTGGGCACCTGCTGCCACGAGAGACTGGCAGGGCTGTCATTCTGCCTTGAACTGGGCGGACATTTGGTGTTGAGATAAATGCCTATAGGGAATTTAGGTAAGAGAATTAACTAAAGCCATTTATCACGAGGAGCTGATTTCAAAGCCCAGTCACTGAAGATAAAGGCTGGGGACTTCTTCCACTCTGCCTTTCCGTCTCCAAGACAACGAGATTCCTAGGCCTTGGCTCACAAAGCGGAGTAACTTACACCAAAAAAATCTGCTAATCGTGTTTTGTTCAACAGCGTACCACCTCGAGAGAAATTGAGAAATTCAAATATAATGTAAACCGGAGCACCAAGGCAATCTGCCTTTTTTTTTGATTAAATGAAAAAAAGCAATTATTTTTTTTCCCCACAAGTATCCACTTGCTGTGCCGTGTCTTCTGAAAAAGTAGACCAACATGGAGCAGCTTCTGTGCGGCTTCCTCAAAGCATCTAAATGCAAAAGAGAATGTAAAAACTCCCACACAGCAGTTCTGCTTCTGAACCAAAAAGTGGTGAAAAATTCTGTGCTTCTTTGATGCTGTAATAGAGTATCACCTCAGAGCCATTCATCAACAGGGATTAGACAAGGACACTCTGACACTTTTTTACTAATTCAGTGCTTTGGATGTTTTTGAACAAATACAACAACAAAACATGAAAAAGTAAATGAAGCTCTGCTGCTGGAGGAGAGGCTAGGATTGTGAACACATGCCTGCAAGGCTGCAGGTGTGAAGTCCCAATGGGGCTCTGTTGCTGTACCCTTGATCAAGACGCTTCAGTCAGGCTGCTTCTGTCCAATTAGATTTCTAACCTAGAATAGCAGACACTGCTTTACACAAGGGGCTGCGGGAGTGTGGAGCAAGCGATGTGGTTGAGATTAACAGGCTTTCTTCAAAAAGCAACTAGACAAGATTCTTGGGTCTATAAGCTGCTAACTATCCAAAGGGTTAGATGGGCTGAATGACCTCCTCTTGCTCGTGACCTTTCTTATGTTCGGAAGAAAGCAGCATTAATCCTCTCCCACACAAACCCTCGCACCTCTCCTCTATGGCACTCTCCTCCATATTTCCACCTAAGGACCCTAAACTATGGTCGGACACCTGACAACCCGAAGCAACAAGGCTTTGACTGCATTAGCAGCAGAACTCCAGTTCTCCCTCAATCCTCCCACGGGTACTGTGGACCCCAGCAGGTCTTTGGTACGATGATGTCAGAGACACAGGGGGAAGAATCGTTCTGCTGGCTTTGCACAACTGCTCAGATGATGCACCTTGTTAAAAATAATATTGGTCAACATCCAGCACTTACAGTACAATACTGGACTGCAAGATGAGACAATTACATCAATTAGAATTTTACAAAAAAGTTTGAAATGGAATATGCATATGTATATATTTTCCTTTGCAAATTAGGCAATCAAGTGCAAACAATTATTTTAATTAAAAAACAGTTTTGCAAGGCGATTAGCACTGACAAAGAAAGCACAGGCAAATGGAGAACTCCTTTTCCTCTCTCTTCAGGTGAATCGGGCTCATTCATTTCTTCCCACACAGTGCTAATTAACGTAACAGATTGAACTTGTAGAGAGCGCCCCTGCATCTGAAGTGCTCTGTCAGGGCAATTCAAAACTCAACAACATAAAAATCTAAAAATCTCCATTTAGATAATTGCTTTCTGCTGGTCTAGTACAAACACAAACAGGAAAACTGCATTCAGAAAAGAGAGGCTGAGCCTTGAAAATGAAGGCCTCCTATTAATCTTGCATCCTGCATGACTTTCGCTGTTCTGTGGAGACGATTATATATTCCACACGGACACCTATGTGACAACAGATAAGGAAAGGGTCAGCACTGGCTGCCATCCTGGGTCAGCGAGTATCGAGCTGCAGCCCAGGCCTCTCCACTGAGCCAGGAGGACACAGCTCGCACCCAGCAGCTGGAGGAAGGACACTGAGTAGCAGAGAGAAACCCGCTCTCTTGCCGTTAGCTAAACTTAATCATTAGAGATTAGAAAACCCTGAATTAACATTTCAACCAGTCAATAGGCATAGAACCATATATGCCATCAGTACATTCGGTCGTTTTTTTGTTTTTTTCAGAACTTCCAAAGTTTTTCTTTCCAATTTTTTGATTCCAGTTACTCACCTGTGTTGAGAACACTGTTGCACTCCATGGCACCCCTATTTTATTTTATCTTTCCCCTTTTTATTATTTTGTCTTGAAGTACGGATAGAGTAGCTCAGATTTAGGCTCGCGAGAAGCTCATCATCTCTCCTGATTTCTTCCAATAGGGACTAGGCCTGTTTGCCAATATTTGAGAGAACAAGTACAGGTTTATTCCATGCAGAAAAGAAAAGAGACACAACGTTTCAGCTGTGGAGCCTTCTTCAGGTTTGTGAAAGGGTTAGGGTTAAGGTTCAATTCAGTGTATGAATTGAAATTACTGTCTGATTGTTTCTCTTCTGCTATAATTGCAGAATTTGCTCATTTAGTTGGAGCGGAGACACAGACATTGTGTTGTAGTGTTTCTAGTAAGGTGTGTAGCCTGTCATGTGCACCAGGCTTAGCTAAGAGTGTTATCACCAATCTGCAGGCTAGGTTAGGGATGGGGAAATCCACCTCTCAGGTCCCTCAACAACCATTCCATCACAATCCCAAATCTCCCAGGTCTTCTCCTGGCAGGTGATTAGAGTCAGGGCATAGCATAAGTTATGCTCATTTGAAAGAATGACTGCAAATTTAGAGCCCAGCTCCCCAAAATGAACGTCTCTCAGTCTGTTGCCAGGAAGAGCAATTAAAACGCAACACCTGTTTAATGAGTCTTGTGTAATCCGTCAAACACAAACCTAACAGACAGCAGTTAATTAATCCACATCCATAATGGTGAACTGTCCCACATTCATATCAATTATGCTACTTTGTGTAATACCAGCATGTTGTAAACAGCTCTCACAAGACCCCTGTTACACACAGGAATTCACAGCATTTTAAAATGATCTCGTCCTTACAAAGCAGGAACATGGCCCCCTCCAGATCCTAATGAATTTAGGCAGCCCTTATCCGTGAGTTTTATAAAGACCAAAGATAATGAATTCCATCTATATCCGGCCATCAACGTTACTGATCGCAAACTTTCCACATGAAGGATGGCAGGAGCAGAGCTCCTGATAAGTGTCAAGAGTCAATGATCCTGCTTCTGATCATCTAGGGGTGCCCACCTCCAGACCAGAGGGTGAGCAATAGCTAGATGTCTTCTCTTCTCTGGATGCCTATTAAGGCATCTTAAGAGCTTGGATGGTTAGACCGCTCCAGTTAGGCTAATGATTAGTCCAATGGGCTCATGGATTGAAAACCTGTAGAAACAGCAGTTCCACAGGAATCTGTAGAGGATGAGTACAGTACCTCCACTGCTTGTCAAAATGAAACTGATTCAGACTGAATGCAATACAAGTGATCTGGCTTTTGACCAAACAATGAGATGAGGCAAATAAAATGAGAAGTTGACAGAGAAAAAGGACTCTTGGACCATCAAGGACTTGAGTTGCTTATCTCCAGTTTACACTGTTACTGCTAAAACTCAGGGGGTCAGCAGGTCAAAGGTCAGATCAGAATACTCCAGGGCTTGTTTGATCAGAGGGTCTGTTTTACAGTGTCACTTTAATAATCAATAAGTCAGTGGAAATATTTAGGGTTTTGAGTTAAAGACATCATGGTGGGAAAAGAGATTATCAGTTCAACAGTAAATCCTGCAGAGTCATGATCAAGGCAAGGCAGAAGAGAGAAAATCAAAGATTAAACAACTGTTCCTCAGAAAATGTCTCCAACAGCTCAGATCATGTTTCCATGAAAATGTGACAGTGAAAGTGTCAATTTAGATTAATCTTAAACATTAAAATGATCCAAAAACGCAATGTTGTGAAAAAAATGTCTCAGTACTCTAGCTACAAGCTGTAAACTGTATAATAAGCTTTTGCTGGAACTTGCGTGTCATTTTATGTACCTATAGTACATGATTGTAATTGTAGCATGGGTGAAGCAACAGCAGCAAAATGAGTCTCCTCACAAAGCCTAATGGGAACTTCATATTGCTACTGTCTGCAAAGTTGCAATGTTCACTCCAAATAAAAGATTTTTTTTCTCCCCACAGCCTGCCAGAGCAGAACATCAATACACTTTAGCGCCTTTTTTCCACCAAGTTCGAGCTCAACCTTCAAACGTTTGATGAAATGTTGGTCTGCGGATCGTGATGAACAGAGAAGGGTTTTAATGCAGACGCACACATTCGTGAGGGTTAGTGGACATGTTCATCAGTCTGCACTCATGGCCAACTTGAGGCAAACATCAGCAGGAGCTGGCAGTCCATCTGTCAGGCCTTCAGGGAATTGGGTTTTTTTCTTCCAATTGTGAGGCACAAACAAGCAAAGCTTTTAAAGTATCCTTGCATTATTTACCCATCAAGCTGTTCATCTAAAGAACAGTTAAGATCAACATTAGCCTCATCTATTTGATGTGGAACCTGAAATTCCAAATCAGCAGTGAAACACGATCCATAGGGCACAAACTGAAAGAAGGAAATGCACTGAAAATTAAGAACAGGAGCACCGTTCGTACACAACAGGTTGTGGGAGTATGGAGCAAGCTACTCAGTGGTGTTGCTGAAGCAGAAGGGCTAGCATCTTTCAGCAAATGACTGGATGAGGTCCTCAGTTAGATACTAACAGCCAATTGACCCAGATAAACTGAATGGCCTCCTCTTGTTTATAAACTTTCTTCTGTTTTTAAATGTATATCCCAAATAGGGTAGATCAGTCCTATTTTCTTCCATTCTATTTCATCTGCCAAAACCCAATGAAGAGTAAGACACTGTTGTTCTTCAATGCTGTGGATGGTGTCTTCCAAAGCATTACTGTATGTCAAGTAATTGATCCATAAATCTTGCAGCCCAGCAACTCTATCTTTATAGTTTTCTGTGGTATATCATGGTAAATAGAGAAAGTGACACAACATGGTGACACCATGGTAAATCAATGCTAATTCATGACATCCATTCATTGTCTAACCTATGAAGAATAGAGGTTCAAAGTTGGGGGGGAGGCAGGGTACACCCTGGACGGGACGCCAGTCCACCACACGGCACACACGCATATTAGGGCCAGTGTTTTCACGACATGTCTTGTTAAAACTGCAAGGAATACATATTCAAGATGAATTTGCACAAGTTTGTTGGTGCAACAAAACAAATTGTTCACAGGGTCCTTGAAGCTTCATATCTTCCAAGAAATCAATCCCTCTTAGCAGACAAATTACATTTAAATCTGTAAATATACTTTATTGCAGTCCTGGTGTATTCTCCACATTTCCTTTGTGTTGATATGATGCAGTTCAGGTATACGGGAAGCTAGTTCTCCAGCAGGCAGGTTTAAGGAACTAAAATGCTTCGGTCTTCAACGAGAGGGTATTGCAAAGGCACCTGATACAAGCTTTCAAAATCCTGAAAACAGTGTTCAAGTAAACCCTGCAGATTACTTCACACTCAGCAACGAAGCAAGGAGGTGAGAAGACAAGTGGAAATTGCAAGGAGTACATTAGGGAGGGAAAGTAAGAGGTAAGCATTCACACGTTGCAGGTGTGTGGAGCAGAGTGCCGAGCCCTGTTGCAGAAGACATTTCCTTCAGGCCCTCAAAAGTACAGCAGGATGAGATGCACAGATTAATAAACTGTTAACTTTCAGACAAGTAAGAGGGATCAAAAGATTTATCACTTCTAACCTTCGTATTGTTCTCAGGCTTTGAGAATGAAGCACATTAGATCCGGTAGAACCTCTTGAGTTAAAAATGCTTTCCCCTCTCCTTAATGGCAGTTTGACACAGTATGCACGTCGCTTTTCCGGGGATGTAGCTTTTCCTTTAGACTATGGCCTGGCCTTACGAAGGGTGTGATGTTAGGGGTGATATTAGTTCCCCTAATGCAAGCTGAGAGAGGAACACAAGTAAGAAAGCTGCAGTTTGCTCACATCCAAGCCTAGGAATCACAAGGTAAAACTCTGTCAATTAATGTAGCCAGTACTACAAAGTACTGCAGTGCATTAGCAATGACAGCTCAGAACTCTCAATTGTTTAGGGGATCTTCCCTTTTGTCTCATAAAAGAGATTTGGGAAATTCCTTAGGGCACATAATGGCAACACAATGTCAATGTTAATGTAGTAAGAAGATGGGCCTGCATTTTAACAACCTTTTTCATCAAGTTCTGACCTCAGGGGGATGACAAGGCACACCTGCTAGACACACTGTAAATCTTTAAAAATAATTTTTTCCCCTGTTGAATCATTTTGCATCTTCTTGAATCTTTCACAGAGTAAAATTTCCCAAAAGAGGAAAAGAAGATCAGACATTTTAACATATCCCTGTGACTTGCATCTAAACAAGGACCAATTTGCAAGACATAATAAGAGCTCCTAAGAATGTTAGACTGCTCTACTGTTTGAGGTCAAACAGTACAAATACAAACGTCTCATCTCAACTCCCATTCTTGGCCTTCATCCTGCACTCTGATGTTTCTTGTTTCAGAAGTATCTTTTCCCTGAAGAGCCTTTATTGGACATGCTTTACAATTACATTCTGCCTATTCTGGAATGCTGTGCTGCACAGGGAGAATGAGAAGGAGCAGGCAAGTACCTCTGACCCACCCATCTGAGCCATTTCATCTTTTGACTGGCAGCAAGCTCCACAGCGCCTGACAGGAGAGTTTGCCCTAACTGGAAGTCCAGAGTGTCTCTCACTGACATCACTGCAAGCCGGTTTTGCTGCGAGTCAAGAGAGTCCTGACTGACACATTACACCCGAAGAAGGCTCCACAGCCGAAACTTTGAGTTTTCTTTCTTCTCTCTTCAGCAGGGAATAAACCTGTTACTTGTTCCTTTGCAGCCTACGCATGCTGACGCAGCTACCCACCTGAACTACATCACAACCTTACCCCTTGACAGTGCTGAGTCATTTGAGGGTAGCTGCTTTGGGGAATCACTAGTGACACCACCCTGCACTGAACACACAGTTTGAATAAGGACTCACACCCAGCATGCCTTACCTGTGTTTAAGTGTCGCGCTGGAATGACCTACCTGGTTTGGCGTAGAGGGATGGGTAGAGAGATGCACAGGAATGGATCGAAAGTGTTGCTTTGCTTAAGGCAATGGGGGCAGGTCAAGGAAGACCTAACAGGGGAAAAAACACACAGAAAAATTAGAGAACACTGATCACTTTCCAATTAAACCAAACCTTTAAGAGTAGAATAAAAATGAAATGTGGACGCTTCTTGCCAAAAGGGGAAAAGCAAGGAGCTGTGCATTTTAAACCTGTGCAGGCCTGTCCTCCACTGATTTCATAACCTCCTCTGTAGTAGGCTGAAACTGACAAAAACTAAAAAGACTTAATCCAATCCATCCTTCCATCCCTTATTATATCATGATACTCACTTGCAGTGTTTAGCAGGTCACACTGTTAAGCAAAAACACATTTACTTCTACAGACAGCCCTGCTCCAAAGTAGACTGCAAATGGTAGCTTCTGATGTTTTTATCGTTCCATCAGGACAACCTTTCGGTTCAACACCACTTCTTGCACAACTGTCCGACTTGATTACACTTCGCTGTCTGAAAAGGAAGACACCAAAAACACATTTGGGTATGTGTGAAAGCACGCCATGCTTTAACATCTGCGTGAAGGCAAGGACAAAAACTGAATATTTCAAAAGGAAAGACTCTGTGAATTTTAAATATTCCAGGAGCGCTTGAAACTTCCAGGAAGAGGGCTGCGACTCTGCAGGGAGCAGTTCTGGGAGAAGGTGCTCGGCTCAGACGACACAACGCCTAGCTCAGAAGTAGGGGCAGAGCTCCACTGGAGACTATATGCTCATTGAGGCAAGAAGCACAGCTGATGCTCTTTGTCTCCTTCCCCTCGAGTCAAACACCCAGGAAAAGGCAAGCACCTGAGTGAGCTGTGTACTGGCACTCAGCGGGAATGGAACACACACGTCCAACTTCACTGCTGAGTGCAGGGTCTCACAAAGGCTTCTGGCCCGACAAGCCAGTTTTCAGTGGCCCACTGAAAGCATTACATCAGCTAACAAACTGAAATGGCAAATGTGCTGAAATGCTATAACACTGCATTCTAATTGCAGCACATTACAGAGCTCAAGGTGCACATAATTTTGATGAGCCAAAAATTTAAGGGGTGAGCAGGTGGGATTTAATGTGCTTGTTAAAGAGAGCCAAGATGTCTGTTAATCATCCCTCTGATTGGTTGGAGTTTGAAGCTACAAGTGCAGATCCATAACGAGTCACTGTATTTCATTTGAAGGGAAAGGTCTGCAGTGACAGCTTCTTGCCTCAGCTGGTAAACTTGTGTTAACATGAAATAGGCCGCCCTGCTTCACAGGCAAAGTAGCACTGTGATCTGCATGTAAAATTGGAGCAGGTGTTAAAAGCTATCCCTGCATTCTTCTTTTCCCAAATCAAAGCTATTCTTTGATTGCTGAACTATGTTTGCAACATTGAGGCACAGGGTGAGCCATGAATTGAAACGTACTCCAGATGGATTCTATATTTCCCCCCCAAAAATTCCAATGATCAGCAGAATTCAAATGGACAAGGAACAAGGGCTTTCCAAACCGAGCATCTGGATGACTGGACCAAACGCTTAATCTGACTGAGCCTTGAGGCTTCGAAAAAGTTGTTTTGCTACCAGTGCGCATTTTTGTCATCCCTTCAGTTGCGTTTATCATTGTAATCACCCGTGCATAGTACAAAGCAAAAGGTTAAACTGCCTGGGTGATGGATGAACTGACTGGTTCATCTGAGAGCATATTGCTCTCCCTCTGAAAACTTCACTCCTGGAAATGTAGAATGTGAGAGAAGCAGGAAGCATGTCTGGCAGTCATTGTTTTAGAAAGAAATACAGAAACACTGAAACACTATTTGCTTTTCACAATTACTGTCTGTCCCTAGACACTATGTGCATAAACTGTTACATACCCCACTACAAATCCCCCATACAGATCTCTTTTCGTGCAGTAGCAACCTTGAGAGATCAAAGGAGGAATATACAGCTTTCTTGTACATTTCATGTGCAAATTTCTGTCGGAAATTCTGTTCTGTGAATTTGTTACAAAACGTTTTTTTTTTCCAAACTGCTGTTTATCTGCTGCGTGAAGAAAAAGAAGCCGACAACATTAGTTGAAATGCTTTCTGCAACATGGGTTTCCTGCAATCATGAAATCGCAACAACCATATTGACATTTTTAGAGAATGGCACGGTACATCTGCTTTGAAGTGAAAGAATTCAGTCAGCAGGAAGCATTGAGGATCAAAATGGTTTCCAAAGTACCTGTCTGATGACATGCTACAGCAGTTCTGAAACTCATTTCCAACAGCATCCACTGTATAAAAAGTAAATTACAGAGTATTTCAATCAGTCAAGTGTGTGGATGAGTTTATGTTCACATATTGCACTAGATTAAAATCATTCCTCTACAATTTCCTACATAATCATAAACATTTTGTGTAAAACTGAAAAGAAATTATTCACATACTCATCTTTCTACTATAAACAGGACAGAACTCGCATGCAAGTTCGGATTATTTTTAGCAGTTTTGTTTCCTTAATTGTTCACTCATTAAAGCCTCATTTTGTTGTTTTAAGGCTTTGCTGTGCACACAATGAGCGACAGCGTACCAGCAATTATTTCTCTTATTTCAAGTGAGGGAGACAGCATGTGATTTCTTTCTTTCACAATGTCTCAGCTTTTTGTACTGTGTATTCCCTGCAAATCAATTCAGAACATGAGTACACTCAAGCTTGTACTCATTTGTTTCTGGGATTAGTTAGTATGTCCCAACAGACAAAGATGCTATCTGCCTCTCTCTAAGTGAAATCTAACTGGGCTGAAATTAACATGTTAGCCTATTCAGTGGTGTTTGGGGACAGTGCAGAGATTTATGGGAATAACAGAAATACCGTATCAGAGGGGTTGTCTAGATCATTTTTAAATTAAAATATTAGGTATCAAAAAGATTCCGAGGACTGAATCTGGGGATTCATAGAAGAGTTACATCCAAGAAGAAGAAAAACAAGTTGCAAAAGCCAACCATTAAATTTCACACCAATTTATAAAACAAAACCAACACCACAAACCTACCTCAGCCCTGATACCAGTAATAAATCCGAAACTGTGATATTTGAGCCAACCCCAAACACTTTAAATAACGGCTTCCGAGTCCGAGCCAATTAAAAGAAGTAGTTAAAGTGATAAGATGTATCACACATTTGCCCTCTACAATGGTCGTGGGCTGAGACTGAGGACTTTTTTTAATGTTGCCCAGGAATGTCTCTGTCACGGCTTTCCAGAATCAGTCCTTTAAAGAGTGACAGGCCACATTCCCAGGCTTAAGGAACATTCAAGTTTGCAAAACCCTCAAAGGACCTCATTAGAATGAACAGTAAAAAAAAAGATCCATAAGAGACAAGTGGAAACTACTGGGAAGTGCATTTAAAACCGAGAAAAGGAGGCACCGATTTACATGAAGGCTTGCCAGTGTTTGGATTAAGATCCTTAGTCATGTTGCTGAAGCTGATATCCTGGCCAGTTTGGTTGCTAGCCACTAACTGACCTGAGAATCTCATCCGGAGGTTTCAGTTCCTGCAGGTTTGGGCTTGTGAAGCCAGGGTATGAATTTCAGAGGCCACTGCTGTTGTATCTCAATTAGAAATGTTAAGAAAAACCAGACTCCTGCGGCAGGAGTCGCCCCTGAAAGAGAAGCGAGTCTCTGTGCTGGCGCTCAATTTGGAAACAATTTTCTGCTTTAATGAGTCGTTTATCAATGAACTCCCCTATTCTGGGCTGTTATGATGCTGCCTGTCAATGTAAAGCTGCAGCAGCCATTTTTCATCATTTGCTCAGATGAGCCTTTTGCCAGCATGATTTCAGAGCTAATGTAAGTACAAGACCAGCATTATTAAACATAAGGCTCTTTCCTGCTATTAATCTCCGACATGCTGTTTTCCATTACAACGGAATGCACAACGTCCAAATGTAAGAAACAAAGACCTGCCCAAATTTCAGCTTAAGGGCTTATTTCTTTTACTGGGGGGAATTGTGAAATTAACTTCAGAGCTAATTTAGTCAATACATGCTCATTGAAGCTTAAGTGCATTTATGTTTTTTGAAAAAAAAAAACTGCCTCCCTTCACTTAAGGTTTTCCCATCACAGACGCTAAGGTGAGGAGAAAAACCAATTTGGACTTTTAAAGCCCACAGAAGGTGTTAATATCACAGCGAGCGTGCTACTCTGAAGCACAACCCAGAGACCAATTTTTCATTGGGTCATTATTTACTTTTGACTTTAGCTATTAGGTATACAAAAGCAGGTATTTAACCACAATAATTGGACAGAGGCAATGAGTCTCACCGATTCCCAGTGGGTTCTCAGAGCAGCAGACCTGAGCACTGCTTCACTGTTGTTGGTGAAACTGTGCAATGCACAAGCCAGAGGTTGACAACAGACCTTCCAAGACAGGGTCGAGTCTGCAGCTCCTGAGTTTAGATTCAGCAGACCATTACAGACTGGAACACAGAAAAGGGCAATGGTCCTTGTTTTGCAAACATTTGGAACAAATGCCCATAAGAATTTGTAGTTTATTGAACCCAACAGACTGTGGCCATTTAACAGCTAAGAGAAGTCTGAGATTTATCTGTGGAGACAGATGGGGTTTTTAAGTGGAAGGTAAGCAATTTTCTTGTTTTATGCAGAGGGATCATTAATACTCAGTTTCAAATGTTTGCAAGCACAGACACAGCTTTTTTTAATCGTTTACATTTTTCTAACCTGCCCTGTTCTTGAGGGGGACTCCATGGAGTAAAAGGAAAATCCAATAACTAAAACATTTCACTGGCTGACACTTCCATACCAAGTGACTAACATTGGCACCCATCTACAGGATACAGCAGTGTCTCAACTGCTGGATTAAAATCCACAACCTTCCAGTTACGAGTCCAGAACCCTAACCACAGGTCACCCTTCTGCACACAGCTCTAACACTAACAAGGATCGTCTTCCTGTATCCTTGTTCCTTTAACTATGGGCAAAAAAGTTGGAACATTGCAGAAATGGGCCACTCCCTGGATATTCAATTTTGTTGACTTAACACAGGTTGTTTGCACATCATCCTCTCTAGGCAAAGACTTATTAATCAATTATCAACATTGTTGTTACTCATAAAGGAAAAATACTTTAAATTTAAAATGTAAGGTTATTGAACTCAGTGCTATAGAGATACACAGGTACGCTTAGTTTAAGCAATCCACGAATTAGTGTATGAATTTCTGCTAAGATAATGGTACAGCATTTAGAACATGTGGGTGAAATCAGAAACTCCAGTGGAGCTCAACTCCTCTCAATGCATCACATGACATTCCAGCTACTGGGGACGAATCTACAGGACACCCGTTTTCTCAAGCTTTTCCTCCAGAGTCTCTGTGCACATGGGATCTGCAAATGACTCAAGAATTTTTGCTCTGCATTTGTTTTTTCCCTTTTTGACCTGCTTGTGATTGAGCCTTTGATTTCTACAAACTCCCACATGCATAACAGCGTCAGTAGCTTGAGGCCTTCAGAAGGATGCCTCCCGCAGTCAGCCCAGAACGGGCGTTAAACATGAAAGGAACGATGGAGGTGATTGGTAAATGTTTCCCTGTGCCGTGGAAAGAATCGCCTTCCTGTGTTTTCTCATGAATCCTCCCCCCCCACCAGATCTCCAAGTACAATCTCTGGGCAGACCCTGAAGCACAACCAGGGACTCGATAGGTCAGCCCCCCCCCCCCGAATTGTGGGCTTTACATTATCAGACAGCAATTTCTTGCACAAAACCATGACAATCTTGTGCCGACTTGCAACGTCTGAAAAAGCACAGTAATAGCACAGTATTGCAATCTGGCCAGCAAGTGCTCGTGTCAACACAGGTCTGAATTACCTCTCGGTTAATGGGTCTTACAAGGTGCCATCAGATCAGCTCGTATATTTTTCTGGCAAAGAAACAACGTGCATTAATAATCCAGCCTTTTTGTCCCCAATATCTTTAGTCATTTTTTTAACAAAAGGTTACTGTGGTGTCCCTTTTAAGATGCTTTTTTTAAGGTGTGGTTGTCACATCCCTTCATTGTCAGCAAGTACTAAAAGGAAAATGAAAGTTAGCGACCATCTGTTGTTGTAAGATATGAAACCTAATGCACTAATTCCTCTGCAAGCCTCTTTGCCCTGGTTTTGAAAGCCTTCATACACAGCTGTGGGCTCTGAGCAGGGCACAGAGTGCAGTCGATGGAACTGAGTTGTAAAACAAAGGCCCATATTCAGAGCTTGTGTATCAGTTTATTCGGAAAAGCCTTCCTAACCAACCAATATTTGTTCAAAAAAGAGGCTTCATTCAGGCAAGATTTCAATAAAGGTTTCCTCAGGAAAAAAAGACAGGAGATGAGGAGGATTATGAAGGAATCATCCAGCTAAAATCACGAAAATAAAGCAGACAAAAGCCACGCTGTATGAAAAACGTAATTAGATTCTTAAGGCGATACAGTCACATCATCTCCAGTTATGATTAATATAATAAAACCTACCAGAAATCAATTTAGACATCTATTGTGAGTGATTTTCTTTGGTGTGAGCTAGAACTTGCCAAGACTATACAGAAGTAAAAAAATAATAATAATCAAAATTGTTTTTCTAAGCAAAGCCTGGATAACGAGTAAGCAGTGAAGAATAAAAGTACAAAACTTCACTTGTATTTGTTGCAGAACTGTATTACTCATTGAGCAGCAGGGGCTTTTTCTTAATGCTAAATTGATTGCTGTTATAATCAGTATGAACATTGCGTTTAAAAATGCTTTAACAACACATGTGGTTCTAAAAGCAGAAAAGCTAACCGACTGCAATGCTTTACTTTGAGAAGCACTTGCATCTGTCATTCTTTGCTATACTTTGTGTGCAGGGTGAATCTGAGGTCATAAAAACACTGGGACATGAGCACAGTATTAATAAATATTTACCACTGGACTGTGATAATGACATGTCAGCACAACATTAATTCTTCTACTCATGGAGAGTGCTTATAACAATAATTCTATCAATAATTTGTGTCTGCAGTCACTTAAAAGAAAGTATATCTGAACAGCTTCAGCAATCAGAGAACTAGTGAAAATGCTCTACAATTAGTTTTAATGGGAGCTCATCAACTTAATTGGTATTGTGTTTATTTCGCTCTCTAGATGTCAAGGCTGGACGGAGTCATCAGAGGGCTAACCGCTCGTGTGTGACAGTTGCTAGAGTGAGAATCTGACACTGATTGATCCAGAGCAGAAAGAATTAACTGGTCTTTTTTCCCCTTCTTCTTTTTAATTGCGCTTCACCACAAAGACTAAAGAAAAAAAACATTCCACAACACGGCCGATACAGATCAAAGACTACACTGACTAGAATCCCAAAAAATAAAAGTGATTTAGGGACTACAGAGCATACCAGACGTTTTTTCACTCCCAGGTCATAAAGATCGAGGATGGATACGTGACAACTTGGGGAAAAAAAGATTTAGAACCCCACCTTAATGAGTCTGATGAGGCACACAGCATCATACCTTTCTGTGAGATACAGCAGGAGAGAAAGTTCTGCCTTGCTCTCTCATCAGCACAGTCTCAGACAGGCCTGCCTCTCCACAGCTTTGCCTTACAAAGGGGTCCTTTGTAAACTCAATTCAAAGCTTCCTTCTAGTTCCCCCTAAAAAAAAAGAGCTGAGGACCGTAAGGGAACACAATGTTACAAACAACTCAATGCTGAACAGTCGTCCCCATCAAGGCCTGGGAACCCGTGGCGCTGTTGTCAGCAAAATGACAGGGGCAGCAAGTTCTCTCCACTCTTTGCTGTGTGGCTCTTCAACGACCGGTACACTCTTCTTCATATTCATTCATTATTCAGGGTTTCTAACACCCCTTAAAAAGGACAAGAGCCCCCCTTGTATGTGAAAAACTGAAAACTACTGGCTTGTTTAAAATTTCTATGAATCGTTATTAACTACTAACAAAGAAAATCTTACTGTACCTTAGTCTAATATAGATTACATATTTTATATATATACATATTATTTTTAGATATACAGTACAATGTAAGGGGCCTGTATTTTTTAGTTTTCAGAAAACATACACTGACATTCTTAAGAGGAGAATGCCCATGTGCACCTTTGTTAACAATTTCCTTATTTTAAGACCCATCAGAGTAGTTCATAATAAACCTAAACTGGACCTGCAGGTTTAAAATAATCCCTTTGTCTGTGATGTATTCTCCAGACACAGGGAATCTTCCAGGATTTACAGTTTATATCCTGCAATACCTGGTTCGTACCCTCTTAAAAGAGCAGATTTTCACGTTCTTTCAAGTTCCTTCTGTGGAGACAGATTTTATATCCCTCTTACACTATGAGAGCAGCCCGCTAGAATAATAAATGACCTTACCACTGCACTTGCTTTTACAGAGGTGACACAGATCAGTGCTGTAAAGAAATGTGAATAACAGTCTGCTTAAGAGAAAACAATTTGGTCACCACATTACAAAGAAGTATTGCTGAACCAGTCCAAAGAAGCGCAGCCAGATACATTCCACGACTTAAAAGTAAGTTACGCTGACAGGCTGAAGGAGTTTAAGACTTCAAGGGAACCTGACCGAGGTACTCAAACTGCACTGACAAGGTCAACCACAGTGTAGTTCTGTGGAATCAACAGTGAAACATGATCTGGAAGACACACGCAGAAACTATACGGAAGAGCATTTAAAACCCAGAAGCGGAGGCACTTCTTTACACAGAGAGTTTCGGGGGTATGGATCAAGCTACCCAGCCATACTGGCCACCCTTTCCGTGGCTTCGTTCAAGAAATGGCTGGATGAGATCCATGGGTTAATTAAGGTGCTAAACAGCAACCGGGTCAAATAGGGCGAATGGCCTCCTCTCTTTTGGTAACCTGTCTTATGTTTGTGATTATGTTCTTCTCCACACGACATTCA
The DNA here is from genome assembly GCF_055471065.1 of Atractosteus spatula. Classification (NCBI taxonomy): domain Eukaryota; kingdom Metazoa; phylum Chordata; class Actinopteri; order Semionotiformes; family Lepisosteidae; genus Atractosteus; species Atractosteus spatula. The sequence continues at coordinate 47,176,414 of NC_142716.1, read as the reverse complement.
AACTCTTTAAACACCTTTTCTTTTTATAAGGAAAAAATCAACCACACAGGCTTCTTTATAAGCCATTCTAATGCCCTCCAAAAGAAGCAAGCGCTTGTGCTGGTCAGAATTCTGAACACCCGCTATCCCGAGCACGCTGGCCCAGTTTGAATCCAGCGGTCTTTCCACAGCTCACTTGTCTGCTTGTATGCGATGGAGAATCTTGTTGTCAGGGCCCCAGCGCCGAGGCAGTAATGAGGCTGTGAAGCTGTGACACTGACACTCCACTGTTTGTGAACCGACTCCCCCCCATAGTACAGCTGAGGAGCTGCTCATCAGTTTCTACTCCCTGTTCTAAAGAGACAGCCTGAGCAGGAGGTGCCCCTCAAGTCTCTTCCAACTCTGAGAAAGAAGGCGGCTCTGAAAACGCTCAAGATTAATCACAGAGCAAAGAGAGAGATGCAACAAACTGAGATCTTTTACATTGAGAAGCGATACTCAGTGCATGCATCTGCAAATCTGTATTCAGTGTGTAGCCAAATGCCATAAGGTACTGTTAAAAACAGCAAAAAGAAAGAGAAAATGTGCGTGGGCTTGCAAACTTGTTTCTGTTAATAAGGATATACAATTCGGCAACTGTAGTTAAATGATTACTCTCAAAGAGCAAACAAGACAGGACTGGCAATTTTGCTCTTCTGAAGAAGCTGTTAAAGCTCACTGCACATCTGTCACACTCAAGCTTTCCCCTGTAGTCAATCAAAAGTACTTTAATATTCATGCATGTACACTCCAGTATCTTTTTTTAATGAAGCTATTATCCCAGCTGACTCAAAGAACACACAAAATACACACATGATATGTGATATATCCCATTTGTGGATCACAAAACAAATAAAAACAAAGAAATATTCCATGGTCAGTTAAAAAATATCAGCCCTCTTTGCTAAATTTCTTTTACTGTCAGTCTAACCCTGCAGTTAAACCGAGATCCCAAACACTCTAATTATATTGTGAGTTATTAGTCAAGTAAACAAGCAGGGCAAACACAAAAGAGGCTGATGCATTTTGCCGATTTCTAGGATCATCCCAGGATACATCCGTCAGTGGTTCTGCATCACTGTAATTCCTAAATGTGTGACAGAATTTGGGAGGATAAACACAGCCTACCAACCTGAGCCTATTCAGAGAGACTCATCCAGAGCTTTATGTCTTGTTACAACCTCCCACCTCCCCTCAGCTGCACTAAGACATGGCAGAACTTCTCAGCAGCCGGGTAGCAATTAGAGAAGGTTTGTGCCTGTTTAGACAGCTCAGCTGTATGAGAAAACTAGGCAGAAAATTACAAGGAAACCTAAAAGTTTGACTGAGTCTAGTAATTAGCATGCAGTGCTTCCACACAAATCATTTCAGAAGTCCACAGCAGGCTGTATGATTTTCTTCTGAGAAATTCTAAGGTATAATTAGAAGAATTTCAGTGACTTCATAACACGGTTACAGGCAGATTAACCATAAAGTTACTCTACACCTGCAGTTCATGGCAGCTCGCAGTTGATAATGCAGATGTTAAGGGGATTAACATGATGATGGAGTACACTCCACTTTTGGTTTTCAGAAAGTAATTTTAATTCCTAAACAAATAACGTAATGTTATCTCACCAGATGAATTAAGAGGGAAATTTAGGGAGACCAAACTGTACAAGAGTGGAATTTAGGCAGGACACTGGAGTTAACACCTTCTCTCCCCCACCTTCTTAATTATTTAAACGATAACAAGCAGAATTCATATATCAGTTAATGTTCCAACTATAAAAAAAGTACTGTACTGCAACAAAGATGATCTTTGTTGCACAATAATTAGCAGCCCCTGTCTACGGTAGTTTTGAATTACTTGCGATAGTCTTTTTTTAGCAAAAGAACACCACTTATTCTGGCTTCTGGAGAAAGACTGTAAGCACTGTGCAATTTCAGTGTGCTTTTCTCTGCAGTTACGGCAACATAATACATTTTCTTTGTGTAAAATAAGAACGAGAAGATTTTGGATATGTAGAATGTTAAGTCATTCGTCACTTGCTCACCTAGTACCTTCACAGGACATAGTTATTTGAATCCACGAGCCACTAGGACTATAGCACGAAGGAACCTGAGGAGACTGAGGGGACCAGATCCAAGCATTCGAAATAAAACATGAACGAGAAGACACAAGTGGAAACGCCTTGGAAGTGTATTGGAAGCAAACCAGGAACATGAATCACCTCTCTATGCAACGGGCTGTGGGAGTGTGGAACAAGCTGCTCAGCTATGTTGTATCTCTGGCTTATTCCAGGAAATGGCAGGATGAGATCCTGTGATGAATTAACTACCAAATGAGTTAAATGGGCCAAATAGCTGCCTCCCGTTTGTAGCCTTTCTTATGTTCTTATAGCGTAATCAACTCCACTTCACATTAGGGCATATTATTGATGCTATTGACGTTCCTGCTTTGTAATTATTGGAGTGAGAAATAATTAGGCTACTGCCTGCCTGGCAGTGCCTGTCCCTGAAGACAGAGCACTTTTAAAAGAGGAAACGGGGCCGCCTCCATTACAGCGTGTCTGGATATTATTTCCTCTTCCAATCAATGGGGACAGGGGGTTTAACTGGCTGTAATAAGATGTGCAAACTCAGTCAGTCCATGGCCATAATAAATGGTTATGTGAAGCACCAGACTGGACAAATTGTGTGTTTGGGAATTTTACTGCAGAACAGGCAATGTGATGCAAAAACAGAAAATAAGGAATCTTTATTTGATGAATCCAGGCTTCTGAACTATTTAGAATTACGGTACAATAACAGCACCAACAACAGCCAAGAAATCAGAGCGGGCTAGAGAGTGAATATGGTTCTCTTTATTTATCTGAATGACAACCTGTTTCTAATAAAGAATGAAATAAAACCAAGAAAAAATAGATAGCCATCTATAATAGATATGCCAGTGATTTATCATGAAACCACTGGGGGATGGGCCTTCTTATTGTTGCTATAATTAATTTCCCTCAGTAATCAAATATGCCTTTCATAGGTTAGTGTTCATCTGACCCGAGTGACGTTAAAGTGATTTTTAACCAGGGCACTGCGACCTTCAGCACATGGTGCCAAGTGCTTCTGCCAGAAACCCTCCTCATAGCTGCTCCTCCCTGGAGCTCACAGTCCAGAATCAATGAAGGAACTTCAGGTAGGAGGCTACAGCTAATGATAGCTCTATTATCATTGTTCGGAGCTTTCAGGAAGAATTGATTTAAAAATACCGGATCAGTGGCAGGGCTACTGAGCAACATGCTGATTTTAAAGATGAATAGTTCCACAGTTCATGTATTTTTAGATTGCGCTACTGAGTTTGGTATGCAGTTCATTCCCCCTATGCTTTAAAAAAAATAAAAAATAAAATGAAACCTTACTTAATGCATATAAATTCTAATATGGTTTTGACCCATTTAAAGATACATTTCTTTGTGCAAACAAAGCCACCCCAATAAGCCCAAGAGTTTTGTTGTGTAGCATATCATTTTTTAGTCTTCAGTTTAATGGTCTGAAGTTGTCAGAATTTTGGATGACCTTCCCAGGCTACATTGGAAAGCTGTTTTGTTAAACTAGGCTGTGATTTAGAATCAGCATTTCTTTGCTCAAATGAACAAATATCGGCCTAAATCTGCTGGAGTTTCTCAGGCAAGGAAAAACAGTCTTTCAAATCTCACTAACAGCTGCCAGTTTAGACAGATTCGTAAACAGAAATGATAATCTTTCACTCCTATGCTGTCAATAATGGAAAAAGCCATGAAAGTGTCCAACAGTATCATCACATTTTAACAGCTGATTAAAACAACAGTGTTAAACAAAGGATCAGTATCAATTGTATTGTTAAAAAAAATATATTTGCAGCAAACTTTCTGCTGTCTCAAACAAAAACCAAAGTACAGTCCACAGACCTGGTGCCAAGCCGATACCGATTTAATTGCAATGGAAATAGTAATCAGATGTTAACTACTGTTTGCTATTGAGTACTTTCTTCGTTTTTGTGCAGCACTTCCTTTGCACCTCCATCCTCGCTGAGCATAACATATTGAAACTTTATTGTCATTTTATGCAGTTATTTTACTGTACTTGGAAGTTTTCAAACTACTTACGCTTAAAGCAAACGTTTGTAGACACTGTAAGTCACCCTGCATGAGAGAATAGTCAGTATTTAAATGATGATAACATTGGGCAGCTTTTCAGCATGTTATTTTGGACTTTTATTTTATTATGATTTGTTTTAAATAAGTGCAATTTTATAATCCATGAAATTTAACTTTATAATCTATAAAACCTAGCTGTGTGCAAACCCTAACCCTTGGCAGTACCCGAGTACAGTCTTTGATGACTGATTAAGACAGAAGAGAGCATTCGGGGAACACTACTGGGAGAAAGAACCTGTCACAAATAAAAAGGGCAAGCACATTTTTGTTTTTCTTTGTGACGAGAACCGCAAATCCCTGAATGAGCCTCCTTTGTGCAGGACTGGACCTCTGGGAGTCCCATCTTTAGAGAGATTAGGCCGCCTGAAAAATCAGACTGCTGAGTGGTCCTCAGAGGAGGTAGGGCCTATTGTTGCCCGTTAAGGATTATAATGAGGTTTGAGAATTACATGCTTCATCATAGAAATAGTGCCATTGTGTTTCTAAATGAAGATGGCATTTCATAGTGCCAGATCTCTAAAGAGGACATTCTTTCACAGTCCATCACGGGATCACAGGCTTAAAGTCAGGGTGAGGGTGGGCAGCTTTTGTGTTGAGATAGTCATCCGTCCCTTATCAGAAAGCAGCTCTGGGAGGTGAGGGTCATCACCACCCTGAACCTGGAAGCACAAGGCCGTAAACAAGACAACACCCTGAAAGATAAGGAATGGGTCATCCATGCTGAAAAGAAAAGAGACACAACATTTCACCTGTGGAGCCTTCTTCAGGTGACTCACCTTCTTCACCTGAGGAAGGTTCCACAGCCGAAACTTTGTGTCTCTTTTCAGCATGGAATAATCCTTTACCTGTTCCTTTGCAGCTACAGTACCTACCTGAACTTCTTCAACCCGAAAGCTACACTATTCCAATGTAGGGAAATCCCACCAAATACAGAGACTCCAATTATCTTAGCCAGCATATCTTTGCAATATAGTGGGCAACCAGAGCAGTCATAAAACACCCACAGAGGTACAGGATAAAAAACATACACTTCACACAGACGTCTCCTAAGTCAAGACTTGAACCCAGGACCCACGTGCTGAGCATTAACCACCACACAACCATGCCAGCCTGTATTGATACTGTATGGTCTGGCTGGCCATGGCCTTCCCCAGGATACACAGTGTTGCAAAGCATGACAGAAAGCGCTCTGGAGACCAAACCAGTGTCCAGGACTTCAGCTCAGCTAGCTGTGTTTGTGTCGTGTCTTTTTGATACCTCTGTAAAACACAGGGGTTTGAACGGGAAGGAAACACGTCAAGGCACAAGATAAACACACCACCCTGTAATTGCAAATTGAATGTAAAATACCAGACATTAAGGGCAGTGACCTGTCAGCCAATGCGCTAGTGCTCCTGGCTCTTACCTGTACTGTGCCTGGAAGTGCTCCTGTACAAAGCTGTGCCGCCCGCCGGCCTGCTGTGAACCCGCAGAGCCCACAGCTGGGCTCTCATCTGCTTCAGCCGGGCCCTGAAAAGACAAAAAGAGACAGCATCAGGCACTGGTCGCTGGATCTCACTCCTCCCAATGTGGCGGTCAAATGAAAGAGTGTTGAGGTTACACAAACCTAACACAAATGCACTAGATCATGGGCTTGCAATCCTGCTCCATGACAGCCAGTGTGTCTACAGGATTTCTAAGTCCCTTGGAAACAGCATTGCCTGCAGAGATAGGAGAGTCTGCTAAACTGGCCAGATTCATTTGATCAAGAAGTGCTGTATTAGGTCGGTGACAGCTGAGCTGAAACAAGAACATGCAGACACACCGGCCCCGTACTTTCTCACACTAGATGACGCTCTCTTGGAATTTTGCAAAGACATTAAGTTACCATGTGACAAAACCAATTTTGCTGCCTTGGAAGTTCAGGTCTAGAACAAATGCTATAAGGGGACAGGTATTGTACCCAAGTATTATTCAAACTGCTGCGAAACACCGGTCCAATGGAAGTCTTCATGCTCAGCAATGGAACAAGATCCGAAGTACCAAGTAGAATTGTTAAAGAAGTGCAGTTCAGAGCCAACATAAGAGATACTGTATGTCTCTAAACAGAGAGCTCATCCGAATGTCTGGAATAAACTTCCCAGCCAAGTTGTGGTATCCCAAGACATTTCTTGTTGAGATCTTCCACTGAATTAGCTACTAATATAAATAAACTAAGGAGGCTCCAGGTATCTGAGCACATAAAAACCCACAAGATCAACACCATACCATGCTTTAAATACGAAGGCTTTATTTTTAGTGTCTCTTATACTCAGAGACTCCAGATTAGCCCCCTACTCAGAGCATCCTTCCCTCAGTGCTTCCTCAATCCCCTTCCTTTATTTAGACTACACATACAGTAACTAATGAACACCCATCTGACAATGTGGAAATGTAAACTGATAATAACTCCTTAAAAACACCCATTGAGCCAATTTACAATCGTCAGAAGCTTTTGTCGTCTCTAGTGGGAGGTTCTCAGCCATTACAGTCCCTTCAAAGACTGGCTGGCCACAATCACAACTAAACATGATGTGCCCAAGCAAGATGGCCTCCTTTCTTTTTGTAAACTTTATGTTAAGGAGATCTGAAAAATCACAATGTTTATAACCTTGTGTTACTAACATTGGCAGAATTTCCAAACACGAATAAGACAGACTAATTTGTCCCTCTGAATCAAATTCTGCCCCATGGATGCTGGATTAATTTTGCATGTTCTAAATTAATAAATTAATCATTTATCGTTAAGAAATTCCAATTCACCATCTTCACTAAGTTTACTACTAATTGTACTCTTGAGAATGTTTGAGAAGCATATCAAAGTAAATAGAGAATTATCACTATAGACCCATTTCATTAATTAACACTGATTACTAATAAAAGTCACTGCAGTTTTAATGCAGGTGGCATTTTTGTCGTTCTTTTCCAATAAGAGAAAACTAAATTAAAATATTTAAAACAAAAGAGAACAAAGAACATTTTATGCAGTAAGAAACAAAGAAAAAGAGCCTCAGATGACTGATAGACTTTTCTAAGTTGGCCCCAGAACAGCCTCCTGGACGTTTGTAAAGTTTGATGAAAGACATCTGTTTTCCTTACAAAAATTGAACAGGATGATGTGTGAGGTGTAAGAGACCAATTTCTATTCCAGTTGCAAATCCATTGTAATTTGAATTAGTTTTCAATAGAAAAAGGTTATATATGCAGTAGCATGGAGGTAGGTCTCTGAACGCTTATGCAAAGGAAGTGGGTTGTACAAATCCTGTACAAATGGGTACAAAGGCAAGTTTCTTTGGTTAAACACAATTCAATCTTGATGAATTCGAGCAACCTGATGGTTGAAAATAATAAAAACATGTTCTCCTCTTATATCGACTGTACCAGTTTGGAACAGCCACTTATTATCTGACAATCTGACTTAGTATCCGAAGAGCTTTAGTGTCAAGCAGATGACAGACACAACCCTTGCTGATAACACAGTCCCGTAGGTATAAATGGGGTCACTGATGTGCCAACTGAAACTCATCCAGTCACCCCCCCCTCCAGTTTGGTCTCTAAACAGTTCTCAAGCACACATAGCTCTTGAAAGACTCAGGCTTCACTGGCACAGCCTGGATTTGAAGCAGCAGTTTCTAAGCAATGGCTCGCATGTGATTTTGGGATAATGTGATAGACTTCTGCACTGAAAATATAGGAGATTTCAAAGTTGTTTCTTAAACTACCGAACACCTTGAAATATCTAAACTCTCTCTGCACTGAACGAAATTAAATATGAATATGTCTTATTAAGGACAGTAACAAATCAATTAAAGAATCATTAAAATCCTTGGGTCCCAGGACCAAGGACTAAGGAAATCATGCCCTTTATATATCAGTTCTTTAAAAGTACTACAGCAGTGTACTGTGGAGTAAGTTTTTAAAAACCACTAGTTATAAGCATATCATTATGCATCTCTCCAGAGTCAAATGAACACATTTCCTTCACTTTTCAATAACGCTCTGAACTCCTGACCTTGGAAATGGATCAAAGCAAGGGAAATGCTGGCAACAACCAGCAGAACAGACTAGGGAAACATAGCTAAATCTAAACGAGGCTGTCTAAAACACTACAGCACAACATCTATAAAGGAGTTCTTAAATTAATTACCAGAGACAAAAAAATCGTTTTCAAAATGTGCTTTGCACCATCGACAGTGCAACTTCTCTGCATTTGTCTGTGCCTCTCTATGCGTTTCCAAGCAGCAGTGCAAATTTCATCTTCGACAATAATAATTTTTCATTATCTATTGCCTAGTGACTGCAGCACTTTCACCACAACTTTTTAGGTTAATTATCTGCACTGACAATTCTGTCAGGGAGGACAGAAACTGGGACTTTGACAGCTTGATGACATTAAAGATGACTGTGATTAAACTTACTGAGCAACTACAGTACAGTATTTGCAAGGGGGGTGAAACTTTTTGGATGTCGTTCCTGTTGGATTAACTTGATCACCTTTCTTCACCCCACACTGCAGAATGGCAGAATGGGAAGCAAATGGATCCCAATACCAATAATCCATAAACCAGTCTGGAAGTGAGATGGAAACCAGTGGGAGCAAAAGAAAGAAGGAAAAGGACAAACAGATGACTGAAACACAAAAGTATAAAAAAACAGCACAATACACTTACCAGTGACTCTGCTAGCACTGATGTTTAGTCTCCATTTGGGAAGCTTTGTAGGCATTACCTAATGCCTACACTGTCATACCTTAACACAGAGTTATTCTTCTGGAAATAATCAAACCTCCAAACAAGGTGATGGCACCAGCGGGCTTGCTGGTATTGATTACAGATGTGTAATATATGCTGCAGAGTGAGAGAAATGAAACATCTCACAGTTGTGAGAAAAAGGTTTGTAAGGGCAGAATGTTGAGTTGATCTTTCACATTAGAAATGAATAATCTTCCACTCCTCTTTGGCCATGAGAAGATGTTTATATGTTAGCCATTTATCCAATCCTGCTTTGTGCGTGCTGACAAACCTCTGAAAGATTTGCTTAACCACTTTATGAGAATCTCAAAACCTGAGGCCCTAGAACAAGAAGGACTGAATAGAATTTCTAGATCCATATTTTGCCAGCAGATCAGCATGGTGCGCTCTTTTCTGTATTGGGATGCAGATTCTTCAGTGACTGACGATGATGACTGATGTCAGAAGACCTTGTATTAAAATGAAAAAAGAATGTCTTTGGAGAAGTGAGTAAATTATATGAGACTACCACAAGTCAATCCCGTCTCTGCATTGTGAAACTTCAAATGTGTTTGCGATGCAGTGAAACATCAGAATAAAATTATACAGTACTTCCTTAAGTAATAATTTGCTTTACTTATCTGCTCTGTTCTTCTGAGTCAGTTTTTGTTTCACATTTCCTTGAAGTTTTTCACCTCTTGGAGCGCACCACTTGTTTTTTCTCTTGTGCAATACTTACCATGCACAGCTGATTGATGTCTCTACATGATAAATTCATAAAGTTTAAGAAAAATGAACGAGTCTTGCATATCTGCATACCTCTTCTCAGTCCAAGCACATCGCGGCTATGATTTGAGCAATGCCTTCCCAATGGCAAACGGGCTTACATGAAATACTACTTTCCAAATCAGTAAGCCTTTGTCCCGGGTGTACTTGACTAACACAGCAAAGCAGGGGACAATACCAACCATACATTTTTAAATTAGACAGCCACTTACAATCACTAACTGCTAATCAAGATAAAAAGTACAACAGAAGCAAGCATACCAGATAACCAAGCTACAATGCTCTCCTTCAGTGTGCGGCCTTACTGACGCATACAGGCCTCTCGACACATTTAGAATATGCAAGGGCAATCTGGTAAGCATGTGCTTATTAATTAGGGATTATGAGCTCTTAAAAGTTTTTAAGTGCAATCTTAAGAAACTCCCTGATGAGCTTCTGTACTAGGTTTGGAATCATCAGAGAACCTATAGTAGCTGAGCCTAATATTCCTGTTCATGCACACGTTCATATAAATACAACTACAGGTGGGGTGCCCCTTGATGGAATCCGAGGTGTATCCTGCTTTGCACCCATTGTGTGCTGGGTTAGGCTCCAGCTCACCATGACCCAGGATTGGAAAAACATGGATGTTTTTTGCACAACTCATCGGCAAGTGTCATCAAATGAATGAGCTTTAAACCATATTCATAAAGCATCTAACCTAAGACTGTGTCCTGGCTTTTTTGGAGATGTGATTAAATCAACTGATGGCAAGCCATCACTGTTACTGTAGATACTGGGTTAACGGTCAAATTAATATCCCATGAAGATATTTTGAGAAATGAATGAAATTGCACACGGTCTAAAGTAAAGGCAGTGTAAAAGTTTCTTTAAAAATCATTGTTTTGGATATGGTAATAAACCCTCATTGTGCTTCAGCTGTCACCATAAGGCTTTTCATAAATTCACCTTTGTTACACTCTGAGCGAGTAATTTAGGATGCAGATAAGAGAAACGTGCCCAGCCTGGCTCTTCTTTTCAAACAGACAGGTAAACCAACCCTTACCAAGTTTACAGTCCTATTAAAATCCCTAACATTCAGGCTGGTTTAGCTGAATTTCTCCATAAAGATACGTCACACAGAGGCACAGACGGGCTGTTATCAGTGCAAGACAGAATATTCCAGTCTATGAAGAGAGAAAAGGCTTGTCTTTTCTTTAGGGAGATCCTACTGTACTTTCTATCGCTCTATAGCAACACTTCAGCAAGCAGACATTCTTTATCAGCGTTAGGATTTTTAAAATATATTTTTGGAAAAGGCAGCATAGGAATCTAGAATGAGTGCTTGGAAATGAAATAAATGCACTCATTTCCACCTGGGACTCAGTTAAGTGTTTCCATTTACTGAAAGCTAAAATATTTTTATTTTTTAATGTTCTTTCTCCTTGAAGCCGGATATTTCTTGGTCTGTCTGAAGTGAAAACATAAAGGACTGACTAAAAGATTTGTCCTTTTCATCTTCGGTCGTGTTTAATCCATTTTCCTTAAACCCACTCATACCATTATTTTCTCAAGGGAGAAAAGCCGCTATTTAAATCAGAAAACATCTTAATTGTATGGTAGAAGCTGCGAACCGGTTCCAGGACTTTCAATTTTTCATCTCATAGCCTTTATAGCTGCTTTTATTTTCCAAGGGAAAATGTTTCAAGTGGCAAATTAAAGAGAAGTTGCAGTGCTTGTGCTGGACATAAATACTCAAAATAAGATATCATTTGGTAAAGAGCAGAAACGGTGAGTCGGAGTCGAGCTCCTTTTAGTTACTCAAAATTGTCCCCATGGTGGTAACTGCAGCAAGATCGCTTCTTGTGTTGTTAAAAAAAAGAGCTTTGTGGTTTTCATTTTCTGAGAAAAGATGCCTCTATTCTGTCTCAGTTTGCCCAACCTTAAGAGCTATCCACTTCACCGCAGTACAGAGCAGCTCGGCACCTTTCACAGGACAACACTCCAGTGGAGACGCACAAAGGGCTCGTTGTTCCACACCTCCCTGGAGCTCGTCCCTGGAGTTCACCGCCTTTCTACGTCTCCCACAGGAGCCCAGTCTCTAATCTTCTGAACCCTGTCCTGGTGGCACAGGCAATCAAAGGCAAACGGCAGCAGTGAAAACCGAGGAAGGAGGAGGAGGAGGGGGGGTTCAAATATTTTGAGGCCCCTCTTTTCAGAATTAATTCAGGATTTGGAACACTGCCTTCACCCCCACCCCCCCAATCTCTTTTCTGCCCCCGTGAAAGAAGGAAGAAGAAAAGTGAGGCATTAACGCATTCCAGAGTTATCTTTTTGAAATGAGGAGGATTAAAGACAAGACCTTCACTTTGGGAGGAGACAATCTTATCGTTTGGCCAAATTCCTGAGCCAGAGAAGGCGGGCTTTCTTTCATCTTCAGTGCAGCACCAGAATATTCAACATCACACACAGGCCCAAAAACACACACGCTAGACAAACAGATGAAAGATGAAGATAAAGAAGAAAAGCCTGGTGAGGGTTTGTTCTGTCAAAGAGCAATACTGGGGAGCATCTGTGACAATTCACGTTCCTTTGCAGAAAAGCCCCGGGTCTCATCTTCTCGGCCTGTTGCGTGGCTTGACCACAGCTGGAAAGGCCTGTTTACAAATTGAGTGGTCACTGGACAAGGTGATGTTCCAAACCTTATGACACATTTTGTCAATTAAGATATTCAACTTATTGGCGGATTTTCAGTATAAAACAAAACAAATTCCAAACAAGCTTTAGTGACATTTTCAAAGCTTTGTTACAGAGGTGAGTGAAAGATGTAAATCTCTTGTTAAGTGCTCAAGTGTTAATGTTTTATGTACAGTAAAGTGTTAAGTGTTTTACTTTAATTTTTGAACATTGTTTTAAAAGCAGGTATTTAATGGTTACCTGGTATTAAGGAACACCTGGAATATTTATGAACTTCACTTTATTCTCAGAAGAACTGAGCAACTTTGGAATTTACTGGAGCAATGTGCGAGAGACATAAAAGCAGTTCAAATCCACTGATCCCTGACCCCTGACCCCTGACCCTCCAATCCACAGCTGAGAGCTCTACCTGCTCCCCTTCCTGCTAGACCTGAGACATGGGAGTGTCAGCACATACAGTGGGCACATGGGTGAAAGAGGTATGTATATACTGTATGTGTGTTTGCACTCTTCTAAAGGACTGAAATCAGCAAACACACTAATGCCAGGCTATATTCTATTCAGATAGTGTCTAAATACCAAACTCTGCAGGCTACTTAAGAAAACAAAATGCAATTTCTCCTGTGATTAGCAGATGGTAGGATCATGCTTTGATAAAATTCCCAGGGACATCACATGCAAAAGCAGAACAGACACCCACAGGGCAGGTTTAAACTGACTGAATAAAGTCTTACAGGAGAATTCAAACATTGTCGTCTAAATTCTCTGCTGATGTTAAATCCCAGAAATTTGCACCTCATACATGATCGCTCAGCTGGCACTGAGGCATAAAGGTCAACACCTAAAGCAATAAAAAAAATAAAGAGCAAAAGAAAAGGAAGGCACATATAGACATCCTTTTATCTCAGCTGTGGCATTGGTGTTTCCAAGCAAGAGAGAGAGTGAGAAGGAAAGACAGAATGAAAAGAAAAAAAACTAGCTTTTTTTAGTCTTTGAAAAAGACATTGAGAAACACACCGAAGCCACAACTGCCTGTTATCTGATGGTTTTTCTTCAGCTGCTTATTACAATGCCATGTAAAATAAACAATTGTTTTCCCACTCGCAACACATGAGACATTGCTGCAGCAAAATTAAAAAATACAGCCTTGCTGAATAAGAGTAGCAACATTATAAACACTTTGATGTGAAAACAGCAGTTCAGATACCTGACAGCAAACACTATATTACCAGAGACTGCTAATGCTACCCAATGACTTTCTTGGTTTTGTCCCATTTCTTTTTTAACAGCAATTTATTGATGAGAATAAAATAAATGAATAAGATGTGATCGTGTTGCATTCAATCCCAAAAGCAACTGTGCACAGCACTAACACCGAGTATAAGTAAGAAGAACACTTGGCCTAAACAAGCCAGGAAAAATTTAGAAGATAAGAGTGGGTGGAGGATGCAGGTTATTTTTCTGGAAAAAATCTGTAAGCTGCGATAAATGTTGGAAAAGAAAGTTCGTCCAGGGCTAATAAAAGACTGAAGCTTGTGCACTGATTCACCCTTGATTCGAAAATCTTACACCGCTGTTGATTTAGAGCCAGTTCAGGATTTGAGACATGGAAGCTTTTTATACCCCGAAGGAGAGCCCTATCAGAGGTAAGCCTCACTTATTTTTGTTCCAGTTAAAAGTAGTTCTGCAAAAGACCAAGCGATGGTAAGGTACGAGGAGAATCATTTTGCAACAGTTGCAGACCCAGGCAGAGAACAGGCAGTGCTCCTGGTAGCTTCTCTCATTTCAGGAAAAATAAGAAGGTGTAAAGAGTAAAGACCTAAGAAAGTAACAAGCTTTATCAAGTGAAAACCAGGCCCACAGCCATTGTTAGGACACTCAGAGCAGTTGGGTTTTTATCTCACGGATCAATAATAAATGCTGGACTGCATACAAGTAATGTTAGTGTAATGGTCACAGCATAATTTCCTAACTCTATAGGACCTGCCAGGCTTTAAAAATGTGGTAGCAGTGCTTGGACTCTCATCTAATTGCCTTTCAGGAGACCTAGAATTCACCCAAGCTGGCAGGTCTCTGTTATGTCAAGTATTTACAATTAATCATATTGCATATTATGATATGCACCTATTTCATCATCTTAAAAATAAACCACAAACAAGGTCTTGCTATAGATGTGTGTTTTGTAACATTGTCTTGAAAGTTATTATTTCATATGCTTCCCTGAATACTACTGCATGCATTTTATTTTTCAGAACTCCTGGTAGCTAATCTAGACTGCTTTCTGGTTCTGATGCTGTAGACTGGAAGAATTTTGTATGATCAATTTGACATGTGATCAGATTCTTGGTTCCTGTGCACATAAATGCAAAGGAGGAAGCAGGAAAGGTTTAAATTTTTGTCCATTTCATAATTAGTCCTTTTGTGATGCTTTTCAAACAAGATTTCTCTGAAAACCGGGCCAAAAAGCACTTTTTTGGACAGCATATCTAAGAAAAGATGGGCTGCTGAACATACTGTTTGCTCAGCTTTTCAACTCAGTGCTATTTTTGTGACAGGGCAAAATACTTGATAGTTCTATTTCTTTTTACATTTTTAGTTCCAATAGTCTCAATAAAGCCTTTTGTGCCAGAAACAGATTTCAGCAACAATAATACATGAATGGTAATATCTCCATTATGCTAAGCCCCACTATTGTCACACTGTGCCTAACTCAAATACCCCTGTCCTAACAAAGACACATGTAGGTTCTCTCCTGCACTGAGAAAATTAAAACTTGCATCTACTGCCTTGACACCCTTGGTGGCCCAATTGATTTTCAGGATTAAGATAAATAGGAGAGATTTATAACTATTAGTTGCTGTAAAACTGCCACCACAAGGGACAAATACTGTAAATTGCATTTTATTTTCTGTTTTCATCAACTCCATCCCACTGGCCCATTATTTTCAAAATAGAAGTACTGTACAGTATAAGCCCGAGTCTGAGCTGTCACAGGAATGCAGGAGGAGATGACGGACATCAACCAAACAGGCACATCAAAAGAGTTATTTAGTGTGCTGTTACTGTACGTACAGTATATCTGCTAAATCATTCAGACATGCTACAACAAAAACATCTGGATCCTTTATGTCCTGAATTTTTAAGTGTAAAACAGTTAAGTGCAAACATGGCATAGAAGTTTGTTTTTGACAGAAAAATAACACAAACAAGTTTTCATTGTTGCACAGTGATATTTACAGCAGGACTCAGAAGTCCCAACAGGCTTCTCTAGACCTCTGTGAATGTAACCATGTGGAATATTCTGATGTTATGAGGTTTTCAAATGATTGTTTTATATAAGATGCACATATTGTTTTATTAGATAAGTAAAATTATCATTTTTTTACACTTTTTCAAGGATGATGAGTGAGAGTAATTCATTCACACAAAGGAAAATTTTGCACAGTGTGCACCTTGAATATGGCTAAGATTCCATTACTTTAGTGGTGCACAATTCCCATCTGGATCTCTGGAAGACGAACCCTGGTCAGTGTCCACTTCAATTCTGAAATCTAACGTCTTTTGACATGACTCTGCAGTTCTGCCAGGCCAGAAGCCCAGATTCAGAGTTCATGGTCTTCGTCCACAGACGGGACTTTCAAGTCCTGATAGGCCATAACGATTTAAAGAATGAAATGGGTAAATTTTATCATTCAGTGCACAGTGCAACAAAAAAGAATAACTGCAAGCCTCATGTTTTGCCAAGTGTAAGTACTCACAGTTTCTTCAGGCAGATGGTACGCACACACAGGGCTCTTAATGCCTCCTGTTATGAGGAAACTGGGCGCTCCAGCAGGTAGGGAATCTGTTCTTGAAGAGCAGAAGTACAGAACACTGCTGCCTTCATGAGAGGGGCACTCTCAATGCTACTTCTCTATTTCTGATCAATAAAGCTGTCATGCAGCCCTTGGAAATGAAATTGAACTAATCCACAGTAACAAGGCTGCCATTACCCAGTAAGGCCTACAATTGCTATAAAACACCCAGCTCTAATGACCATATCGTACTTGATCGAACCCTTTGAAAACCTTAAATATTTATCTGGTAACAAAAAATAGGATTCTTTGAGGAACAATGTACAAGTAGGAACTCCTTCATACATGTTTGCATTGGAACTCACACGGAATAGCACTCTAAAGCACAGAGAAGCCATGGAGGAGTGTGGAAATGTGTTGTTAACCATGAGAAAAGCCACAGGAAGCCACATCAAAGTCAATGTCTGGTATCGCCAAACCATGAAACCACCTTTCAGATTTTTCCAGTCAACGGCAACAAGAGGACGTGTCTCGAGACAGGATGACCAAACCAAGCCATTAAGAGGACAGTCAGAAATCCCAAGGGAAGAATACACCCCTGTTTGATTTTCCCTCTTACTGCCCTCAAGCATCCTTGTCAGGTGAAGAGTCCAGGTGGGTTTTGTGGATGCGTGGGCCGCAGGAAATGGTTGTTGCACACACACCGCCCATCTCGTCAGGGTCGGAGCTGTTTCTGGAGCACATATATGGGGCAGACACTTGCAAATGGAAGTGCTGTAAATAATTGAAAAGGGGTGTACAGACAGAGATGAACCTAAGCTGCTAGCGCTATATAAAACAGCAAAAAGTAGAGCAGAAGCCGGAGGGATACCTTAACTCTTTCATTCTAAAAAGACAGAAACCCCAGTGTCCACGTACTCACACATACAGCACAGTATCCCTTGTGAGGAAGTACTGTGGCAAACCTGCACAGAATTTTCACCTGTCCCCTTAGATTCACTGTGATGGTACCAGACGTTTGTCGGCTCTCTCATCACTTCACGCTGCTCTGCTTTCACCTCTTCCACTCACACTGTCTCAGCAACAGCCCCGCACCCCCATTCCACAACCAACCTCAGTGCTTTCTAAAAATAACTACTCAAACCACGCAAGACGGCCCGGACTGCGCACTCTCTGCTGATCACCTGGTTGTAGCGTGATGTTGCCATGTGCCAGGTAATGGCCTTAAGAAAACGGGGTCGCGAGTTGTGTGACAGAGACCGCCTGTAGGGTGAGGTGCATGAAGCCAGGCAGGCAGAGGTGCCGAGCGCACTAGACTCGCAACCGGAAGACTGTGGGTTCAAATCCCACTGCCTTAGCTTAGTAAAGCACCCAGCTGTATAAACCTTTCCAGATGGGAGTACCTCTCACTTTATCCTGTTGGTTTTTGTGGGGCTTTTATTTCAACAACTTCCCAGAACACAATATTTCCAGAATAATATGCAGAGTCCTCAATTCAACTGGCCCACCTTGGAGTCCATTAAGTCCCATATCCCTGACACAGGTAATATAGCAATTTCAGGAAACTAAGAATGAATTCCTTTGTTCCGATTTGCTGTTGAGCAGGTATCAGTTTAGTGAGTGCTATTACAAATGCAACCCCAGACCAGCATGACGGATAAAGGCTGGCCTCCTGTGGTGCACTGACTCTACAATGGCTCTGGGGACCCTGCTTCCTCTAACCTCCCAGAGGCCATCAGGATGGGTTTCATTGGCTAACCTGAATTGAGGAATAATAAGCAGCTGAATTAAGAATGTTGTACTTACAGGAGATAGATCGCAGATAAGTCCAGACATTTGCAATTAAAAAAAAACTTTCGAGGACAAGAAATGTAGGCTTGAGAAAAGATTGTGTAAAGCCTGGCTTTGCAAGACCAGGACATATAATTATCTACAAAAGGCTCTTAGTTGAAGTGGGGAAAAAGAGGATAAGGTAATAAGCAAATCCGGGAACGGTTCAGTAAATTAGTGCACATACAGCATAGTAAGTACAACTTACACAAACCCTTCAGGCAGGGTAGGATCATCTGAACTGCAGAGTGTTACACACGGGAACAGACTGGGTCACATAGGAGCTGGGAACTGGACTGTTTCAAACCCTCCTACAGAGTTGTGGAGAGCTTCAGCTTTCAGTACAACCTACTGTAAGTATAAAAAGTAAAGAGGCGCTGCCACTGAGGGTTTCCTCATTGGAGCAGGGGCTGAGCCCCGCAGCGGAGCCAGTCTGTGCTGCGTCATTAGAGGACTGGAAACGGGATTCCCCCAGCGCTGGGGCACAGCGAGCAGAGTGCCACTGTCCTGGGATGGGCTTCAGCTGCACAGGGAACTCTTGACTTGCCGTGCAAGAGCAGCTCTCATTTATAAAGCAACAATAAATCACAACTATGATCACAGCATTCTTCGACTTACAAGTATTTAAGCAATAGCATACAGTACAGTACTTCCCCATGGAGCAAGTCAACTGCAGTTGTCTTAAATGCTCTACGTTATCAATGAGAAAACTTAAAGCAATAATATAACTTCCACAGAAGCATGCTAATGGGGCAGGTAATCATTAGCATGCGGACACCATTCACCCATTTAATTTATTTTTAAATCACAGAGTCAAATTCACTTAGAAATTAATTTAAAACATTCCAAACCCAGCTTGATCCAATTTTATATGGGTGCTCCCTGGTTTCCAGATTGTGCTAAAATCCAAGGTACCAAAAGCCAAAGGAAAATGCCTGCGTTTCAGCCTAATGTATTATGATCGGCCATTGAAACACCTCTCTGACTCAGGTGATTCATTTGCGCAGAATTTTAATGCCGACGTTCTTTCAAACTCCTTAATTAAATCTCACTGTCTGGCGGTCGAGAATCAAATTTGGGCCTATTCAAGGACTCCGATATTGCAAGGCGTTGAGGAAGGGATATTCAGGGGAGAAAGAATGAGCATGGGTTTCAAATTAGTTTCACTGTCCCCAGTCTCATTCCTTTATTCAGAGCAGCAAAAAAAAACATTGAAGTTAAAAACTGATAAGAAATCCCAACACGAGAAACCAAGACAGCTAGCTACATCCCTGGAAGAGTAATTATTAATGGCTCTTTCAAAGGCACAGGTGAGTCTTGTAACTTTCACGGTGCGGTACAAGTTGTCGGTTTCCTTTGAGTTTTGTTTAATTGGACACTACATCACAAGCAGGAGAGGCAGGAGCTGACAGGGTGGAAGTGAAGCTCTGTGCAGAGGCCGGGGGGGTGGGGGGTGGGGGAGAGATGAGAGAGGAGGCCCCCGGGCCTTCACCTTCACCAGCCAGACACTGCTCTCCCACATCGCAAAGCAGAGAACAGACACTACCCGTTTAAATAAACATATACCCTGCCTCCAGGAGTGAGCATTCCACTCCCGTTACATTTGGTTTTGGTGTGATGGTTAATGATGAAGCCTCACGGCTCTTCAGTCCCGGGTTCAATTCCAGACACAGGGTGCCTTCCGTGTGGAGCTTGCACGATCTTCCTGTATCCATATGCTTTTTCCCTAGGTGCCAGAGACACGCTGGCCAAGTTAACTGGTGTCTCTGCCCCCACCTGTGTGCCCTGACCTGCACTGGTGACCCACCCAGGGCGTAGTCCTGCCTGGGGCCCTGTGCGTCAGGAATAGACTCCAGGATGCCAAAACCTTTTCCAGGAATCAGCGGCTTTTTGATAAAATTCATGGAAGAATTGATTTGCTTCGCAGATATCCAGGGTGACTCACAATCTGTATGCACGCACAGTGAGGTAAGAAATTGCTCATCTAAATGCCTAAATCCTAAATGTCCATGCCATTGTCAACTTTATAAATTAAGGGTAAAAACACCTTTGTCCTCAGAACATTTTGATAACCACAAAATATTCCACCCTTTGTGCTTACGCACAGGAACCCTTAGCTTCCACATGTGAAGCGACTCAAACCTTCAAACCTTCATGCCATGGCAGCTTAATCGTCATCACTGAGGTCGCTTAGTGAGCGTGTGGCGGGGGGCGGGGGGCTAGGATTTGCTTATAGGCAAGAGCGAGGATGAGGAAATAGTTTTTATGAGTGGAATCCATCAGCTCTGTGCTGCGATCGCCTTTCTCCTGCAGCTCCGCGGCAGGGCGAAATTTCTGCTGAGCAGGTCCGCCCGAGAGCGCTTCGGAATTCTTCAAGGGACGGGTACAAAGAGGGGGCTCTGAACGAAAACTACCCCTAAACCACCACCACGTCCGCTGACGGGCAGAATGAACAGGGCCCAACAGCTGAAAGGAAAGGGAAAGGTCAGCGATAAAGCGAGCAGCAGGAAAAGTGCTACCAGTGCACTAAACAGGCTGACTCACTTCCACTCTTTCAGCTGCGCATCGCTCTCGGTAATGCGGGCTATTCAACACGGGTTTACCGGAGCGATATGTTCTGGGCTACCGCACACGAAAACCCAGACACATCCCCTCAATTGTTTTTTTGCCTTCTCCCTCCCCCTCTACCAATTTTTTTTTCCGCTCTCTGAGCGGCACCCACAAAAGAGGTCAGGCTCGCTTTCTCCGGCAGTGAATAGCACCCGGCTCCATACGCTTCTCCGACCGCCGTGGAGCAGGGCTGTCAAAGCTTTTGACGGCAGTTCTGGACAACCCGGTGTCTTCTGCGTTAAGCTCCCGGTTACATCGCTAGTCCACGTGTTTAATTAACTGTACGACTGCAATACTTCTAACCAGACTCTAAGGTGATTCCCCTGCATATGTGCAGCTGCCTTTAATGAAGTGAGTGCTTTGAGCTTTGAACCGCAAAAGAAACGAGGCAACACGATGAGGTCCGTTGCTTAAGGGAGTGCTCTACACTACAGCCGTCCAGGAGCAAAGTCTGAGAAGAGCTCGACAGTAAACGTGAAGACTACACTGGGGCCAGTCTGGCACTTTATTTGGTTCTCGGTGTGATGAGTCTGGAAGATTCAAGAAAACAAAATGCTGACAAAACTTCAGAATGTGTCACCTCTAAAGATACGGCAAGGTTCTGGCCATGAAAGACTCTCCAAATCACTTGCCCTGGAGAATTTTTCCGGCACGGCCCGGCACTGAAACAGCGGAATAGGAAAACGCAGATAAACAGCCCTGCAGCCGAGATAAGAAGCTGGTTGGAGACACAAGCATAAAACTCTGGTGACTCTTTCAGATGTCAATGGACACTGGAAGCACTTTCAACTGGGGAACAGCTGAAAAGCGAGTCACTGTCACGCAGTGCTCCATAGTTCTCTGTAGTAGAAAGAGGGTTTTGTATTTTTTTAAATTAAACTATGAAGCAGAAGGAGCAAAACATCAGAAATAACTCTTCTACTTAGTTTCTACTAAAAGCAGCAGTTGTAACTGTTGTATTGTAACATGCTGCTTTTTCACAAAACACAGGCTCAGAATTTCAGATTCTTCTCAGTCCAGCACGGGCATAGTTACTCTAGTAACGTACACCTCCAAGCTCCTGGCCCTCTCCTTGTTTCTATGGAAATGCTAGCAGGCCCCATACAAAGGGAGTGCAGAAAAAACCCTGCACAGACGAGTGCTCTTGGCAGCACCTCAGAATGAGCTGTGAGCTGGCAGCAGTCTAGAGAGATCAGGCCTTTTGCTTGGAACCTGGTTAAATTTATTTAGCGATGAATAATAATTCATAATATGCAGTATTTGCAGATCTGCAGCACAGTGTTTTATTAAAATGCATTTATTTTAAATGCATTGTGAAACGTCAAACCCGACGGAAGGCGGCTGTGTCCCTCATAAGCAACACGGCGGGCAAAATTATTTCCTTCAGCGCAGAACCAGAAACCAGCACTGTGGGCGGCACCCAGGGGCCACCAGCTGAAAGGTCTTGTTTGACGCAAAGCAGGAACGACAATAAAAGACGTATGATTGCATAAGATAAAAAAACAAGAATATCCACATAGGGGCGGGCCCTCAGACACACTGTCCAGGCTTTGAAACTAAAACTGCGAGCAATACCATTTTGGGGAGGTTCTGACATTACACAAGACGGATATCAGAATAGCTCCTTAGATCTCCAATAGTCTGATCTGTTATGAATAATGTACATTTCACTTTCAGAAAGAGCAAGATGGGCGACTTGAAGTCTGGGGTCCCTGACGAACATCAGCAATCACACAGCCCTGTCTCAAAACACCTAGTTGTGCTAGTATCGTGAGGCAAGCAGTCACAGCACAGCTCAGCACGGCTTTGAAGTAAGGTTATTAATGGATGGCCATCTGGAGAGCACAGCAGACAGCGCCGGCTCTGTTCTGAAATACAGGCACTTACAGGATTATTTTATAAACCAGGATCTGCCCTGGTCAGCGTGTGTGGTACCATAAATGTCACATTCAGGACATGATCAGAACATAAATTTAAACACAGAATGTTCAAGTCCATACATGTTATAGGGATATTTTTAAACACCAGCATACAGAATGTGAAGCCTAGCTGTTTGTGAATGTTACACATTTTTGAAGTCAGTCAGCATGGCTGCTCAGTGGTCAGCTTGGCTGCCTTGTAGCACTGGGTCCTTGTGTTCAATTCTGGACCTGGTGTGCTGTCCACGTCGAGTTTGTATGTGTTCGTGTGGGTTTCCTCCGGGGGCTCCCTTTTCCTCCCAAAGGCTTCTGGGAAAAATGGCCCTGGCGTGAGTGTGTATGTGTGTGACAATATCTGTGTCTGCGTGTTCCCTATCCAGGGTTGCGCCCGTTGTTTGCCGGGATAGGCTCCGGCTCCTCTTTGACCCTGAATTGGGTGAAGCGGTTAGTAAAGAGATGCATGAATAAGGACTTGTCACTGCTACAGTCAAACAGCAAGCCTGCAGCCTTTTCTTAACGGAGGAATTACGCCGGACTGAAATCTACACTAGTCCATCCCTGGCTCCATGAAAAGCACATGACCTTCCATGATCAGGGGCAAAGGGCCAGAACTGCCGGTGGTCAGCTTCTTCCACATTTTGGGATGCTGATCCATGTAGCTGGGTACTCCAATTGTAGGAGACCATCTGTCATCTCATAAGGTTAATGTATTGTCAGCATAAGGAATAAAGTCAGAAAAATTAGGTATCGACATTAGCAGCAAGTTAAAAACGCAAATTTGAAGGGACTTGTCTTCACGCTTCGTGTGATCAAGAAGCAAGCAAGCCTACTGTGCCCGCATGACTGCTTAAGGAAATGAAAATGCTTTTTATAAACTAAAAACTATAATCACGCACAGCAGGTCTTGGATTCTTTTTAAAGAAAGATTTTACAATAATCCTGCCAGTTTCAGGCTGATAGTGTGATAAGCTGATAAAACACATTTATGCTATGATGGATACCTTAAAAATTTAAGGTGGCACTTTGCTACCACAAGTCAGCGAGTTCCGTTTGGATTCCTACAGTATGTGACAGACATTCTTCTCAACCGTTTGCAAAGCAACACACAGAACAAGCTTTTTCAGCTGCGCCCTCCTGAGAGCGGGGCACTGATTTGTCCAGTGTTGGCCCTAGTTAGCTGCGTTAGCTAAGGAGATCCAGAACCTCTTGTCCAATCCAGGGTATTTCATTGGCAAACCACTCTGTCATTATTTCATGTCTTGTACTTAATGGCAACGTTAGGTTTTCCCAAGATTGTTGGCTTGGATGCGAGTTTGTTTTCTATAAAGAAAGCACTGACTGCCACATGTTAAGGAATGCGCCATCAAACCTCCCCAGACGAACAAAAAGTTGTGCCTGAAGCAGCAGTTTAGAAGGCACCACGCGCCTGAATCTTTCAGGATGATTTCACAGCAGGTTGCTTAACAATATACTCCTCCCTGACATGTGACAAAGCGCTCAGACTCAGAAACAGGATTAAACCGCACAAGATGCCTGTGTAGCAAACAGCGTAAACAAAGCCCCTGCCTCCGATCCCCGGGTCGAAAGGCTAGGTCTTCACACAGCACTGGTTAAAGTGTTCGTCATCCAACAGCGTCAGTGTTGAAGTGAGAGAGAGAGAAAGCACAGCCATTCAAAGAGCAGGCCACTTTTCCATGACAACTGCTGTTCTAGCTGGGCAGGTCTGTGGGAGACAAAGCCTGCCGATGTCTGTGTGAGCAACTCGCCACCCATGGAGATGCACAAAATAAACGATAACCTGGCCCCAAAACTCTTTTTGACCCCGTCTTTTCTGTGAAGTTAAAAAAACAGGATCTTTCTGTACTTGGTTTATAGTAAACACATGCGATGCTAGTACATGCTGCAGGTATCTCAATGACAAAGTGAGAAACATCTAACTAAAAACTTTTGAGAAGCTTTGACAAGAATATGCTGTATAGCTGCAGTTTATGAACAACCGAATCACAAGAAGAAAACTGCTCAAACCCACACAACATATTGATGGATTTTAAGCAAAATGTGCATCGTCTCCTTACACATCACAACAGAACACAATGAGAGACAACATTATTATTAACATTATTAAGATTTTGTAATCCCATTACAGGCTGCTGCTGTACTACAGAAGCATTCAAATGGAAACTTGGAGAGAATTTATTAGCTTTCCACATCTTCAGAAGATTAAACTATTTCTTTGTTTTAATGTTTATTTTTTGTGCATCATTTACGTTTTTACTTGTTCTGGGGGGAAAAGCACTGAAGAGGTGTAATGGGAGTGCTCTTGTTCTGCCCAGCTACAGTGCTGAAGCTTTACCCAGCTTGGAGTGCATACAGGGAGAGGGAGAGAGGGAGCTGAGCTGGGGTCCTTCTCCCTCCGCTTCATCCACAGGAGGTTAGGAATGACGCCAGAACGTGGCTTCGTAAATCAAAACCACAGAAAAACTGCTTCGGGATACCAGGGGTGGGGGAGCTTATCCGGCTAGGGGCTGTAGAAGAGATGTGTGTGCTTGGGCCGGTTCTCACAGATCAGGAGTATAGGCAAACAGCTAAAAAGAAATAAAATAGAAAAGCACAGTCGGTATAGATTTGGTCGCCTTACTCTGCTACATTTGTGAAAAGGGAAGCTGCATATATTGGACTCATCAGGATGGATTACCAGCAGACAGCGTGACCAATGCAGGACCTGCTCGCCGCTACTCAGTTCCTGCATACAGTAGCAATCCCTCCAGCTGTGGAGGCACTTCAAGGCAAATTAGCAGGAGCGACTATTATTTTTTGTTTTCAAAAGATCAGAAGATCCCTTATTTATTCTAGGAGTTGGAGTTGGTCAGATTCAATAGAGCCTAAGCCCTCTTGAGCTGAAAATAGACCTGAAAACTTTGGCTCATTCATTTGTGATCACTAGAAAACAATGCATTCTTTAAACAAACAACCCTGTCAGAAGGTTTTTTGCAGCAATGTATCTTTGTACCAACTGACCCAGTCTCTAAATAACAAATGTACATGTACCTTCTCCACATAAATCTAGCATCTTGAGTCATTTACAGATAGATAGAGCACTTAATTGGCCCTATACAATTTCTTGTATTAGGAATTTGTCTTTTCGCATACCCCAGCTTGCTCTCCATGAGACACACAGACGGGGAGAGAAGCTGGGGGTCAGAGTGCAGGGTCAGACATTTATACGGCACCCCTGGAGCAGCTGGAGTTAAGGGCCTTGCTCAGGGGCCCAATGGAGTAGGAGTCCTCTGCCGGATGCGGGATTCGGACCGGCAACCTTCCAGCTAGAGGCGCAGATCCTGAGCCACAGAGCCACAATTATCTGCTGTCATTTGCAAATCTTTCCAGACAGAACAGTCTTTGTTATTAAGCAGAAATTGGATCCTTATTACAAAAAGAATGACTAAAGAGAAAGCGAGCCTCACACATCTTTCTGTAAATAATGTCAGATATGTTAAAAGCATCTGCTGGTAATACAAGTCAAGATGTTCTTCACAATTTACAGATTAGCAGGGTGTTACTGTAGGCGTTAAGATAACTTTATGATGCAGCTGAAGAAAACAACAGGCCAACACACCTACAGTAGCCCTCTCCACAGACAACTGGAGAGGTTTAAAAGAAGGGCACTCAAAAACAGGTTTGAATACTTCTGTTCTTACTTAGAGAAAAAAAAACGTTAAGAAAAAATTGCCTGTAAAGGTAAGATGTCTCTAAATATTTGAAGCTTTCGTGAACTATTTAAAGGCACTTTGAAATATTTACAGATTTAATAAAATGTTTTTTAAGACCGCGTTAAATATTTCAAGACCGAACTAAATCCATTAGAGGCCTTTAAATGGCATCCCGGGTGCAAAGTGGTTTCTTCATTCGCTGCTGAGCAGACGGCCAGGAGGCCAGAGCTGAGACCTCTTGGTAGTGTCAGTATGTCTCTCCAGGCTTGGAATACATGCTTAAAACATTTATGCTGCATGACTTTTGCAGAGTATTTGAGAGTGTCTGGATCGGAGTCTAAAACTGATCATTCTCACTATTTATGGCACAAACTCTTTGCATTTTATGGTCCTTTGTCCCCTTGAAAGTTTTAATCATTCATGTCATCCTTCTGATATTTCAATCACAACAGCAGAAGATCCAGATTCCTCTGAGCAGCGGCTAGCCATGCACACGGACCCCCATCACGAGACCTCACTTGCCCTTCTGACGGGCAGGGAACCTTCTTTTAAAAATAAGCCTAAGTACTGTAGCTTCAGTCTCCACGCTGCTTTTCAGATCTGATATTTCTGTGGGATACTGACGTGAACTGCAAAAAACACAGCAAAGGCCTGCACGTGTTTTCATAAGCATGAGCACTTTTTCACATGTGCGTGCATGTTTTCAGATTAAGCACCATGTCTTGTACGTCGTTCATTCGGGTTTAACCCCAGGATATCAATCGTTGTTACGGGTATTAATGGTAGCCTGACATGACAGGTCTGCTTCTCTAAAGTTATTTTTTTTTTATTATTGTCTAACTCTGAATGTCACTGCAGGGATGAGCTCAGATCCCACGAAAGCTTTTGGTGCCAGAAAAGTTGTTCAGTTTGCTTTCATCACAACATAACTGCCTGTGCCTGCAGTCATTCTCCCCACAGAGCAGAGCAGGCTGCTGCTCTGAGAGACAGGTTCTCAGTCCTCCTCTTCCAAACCAGCACTATCCTCACTCTGCCTCCTTCCACTCTTCCTCAGCTTGTCAGCTGTCCTTCCCACTGCCTGACACCCAACTAAAGCACCAAAAGCAGGTTATCCCACCTTCGAAAAGAACATTTACAACTACTTTTCAGGTTTGACACCGTTTTTTTCTTTTTGTATGGAGAAAAGAACTCTTGGAGGCAGCAAGGAATCTAACCAAACCCATTTCCAACCCAGTACAGCCCTCCAAATGATACTTAGGGTCAGCTTTTGGATTGCATCTTTTACCAAAAAGAAACGTAACCTTGTAAATATTCAAAACACAGGCCGGAGAGCCTTGTGAATTTTGCTCAGTTTTAGCAACCCCCGCCCTAATTTGCTCATTTTCCCCATCAGAGGAGGAGGAACATGGTAAATATGCTTTTCCGTACCTCCAAGACAAGCTGCAGAAGCTGCAGAAGCTGCAACATGCATTATATATTCATGTACCGCAGACTGAAGTCAAATGGCTTTTTTCCTGTGCATCTTTTTAAAAGGTTCTTCCACCCATTGAATGGACATACTGTAAGAACAGTTACATACTGTAAGAACAGAAAATATTGCACGTCTCGCTCATTTGGGAATTTATTAGCTAATGGATCCGAGGATTACTGTACATCCAGCTATTTTTTTTAACGTGTGAAGGTTACGGTTTCTTCATCGTGTCGGGGTGAACAGTATCTCCTGTTCTTGGCACTTAATACACATGCCATAGTTTCAGAATGGCGACAGTAAGGACAGATACTTCGAGAATTAGCCGAGAGCTAAATAATACTTTGCCCCCTAAAGGATAAAGTGTTTCACAGGGTTTCATACAAAAAGAGGATGAGAAATTGGCCCAAGACACGTTTCTAAGGCATTTTGAGGATGTGGTTGTTACAGGCTTTATTTTGTTTTTATTTTTTTTTACTGAATTGATTTTGAGCAATTGCTGGGAAAAAAAAGAGTTTATCTTCCATTAGAAAATACCAACACAACATCTGCACAGCTCTACAGCTCAAAGACATCAGCCTTTATATTTTTGTTGCAGAACAAATGATTTCAAAAGATCCCAGATGATGCCTTTTGTCTCTCACGGTGGCCTTGATATCCTGCTG
The DNA here is from genome assembly GCF_055471065.1 of Atractosteus spatula. NCBI lineage: Eukaryota > Metazoa > Chordata > Actinopteri > Semionotiformes > Lepisosteidae > Atractosteus > Atractosteus spatula. The sequence goes on along the minus strand of NC_142716.1, from coordinate 47,148,018 downwards.
CACAGAAATCAATCAGAACAGGCCAACACCACTAAAAAAGGGACGGGGAACAGCCTTTTCAATCATTTACTCCTCAGGATCTAGTAAATAGAGCCACACTGCGACCGAGGAACTGAATAGATACAGCACCTAAACGGATAAACCTGAATAATGCATGAAGCACACTTCCAGAAAAGGAAAACCATGCTGAGAAATATTTTATAAGGCGCAGATCTAAAAAGTTTCTTTGCTCTGTTAATCGTATTAGCTGGTACTGGTGCTCCCAACCCCAGAAACTCTGTCATCGGCCAGAATGTTTTAACACTGATAAAAAAAAGACACTTCTAATAGACTGGTCTCGTTAATCTTTCCTTGGCAAGGCGCTGGAGGGACAGGAGAAACTCTTGTCCAGCTTGTTTTCATTTCGAAGCGGCACAACACAACACAGATTTTTATCCTTTTCCCCACTTTTTCACTCTAGTTTTATTGACGTATTCAGAAAAGCTTGCCGTGTGCATTCCACACATCTGAATTTTTTTAACAATCTGTTCACAAAACTGTTCCTCCAAAACTTCCAGCCTTGCAGAGACCGAAGCAGCCGAGACTGGCATTGCCAGGCGTCGCTGGTAGTGGGGAGGAGTCTCTGACTCTCAGGGGCGCAGGACTGACACAGTTTCAAATCCTTTGGCACAGCCTGGAAGTGTATTGATCTGTTTAACTGGCCCTGGAGATACAGGACAGCATCCGTGACCCAGAGACCTCAGACTGTTAAAACATTGATTTCGTGTCCGCAAAGGAGAAGCAAGACCTCATCATTACCATACCATTCTAGATTTGCTCACCACCTGACAACAGCTTGTTTGTCATGGGTTGCACACTTTTAAATCGGGCATTGTGGAGGCACACTGTAAACAGACCCAAAAACACACAAATTTAATACACTCATTCGACAAAACCTGATTAGTGAGCAGCCTCACTGTGGTGGAAACTGGGCTTGAGGGACTGAGAGATTGTTAAAGCAAAGCACTCAATACCCAGTAGGATGTGGAATTTGGCTCAGGTCTTTTGTTGAAGAGTATTTAGCAGAGTATTATTGTTTATTAACTGGGGAGCAGAACTGACCAAAGACACATCACACGAGGGTGTGGAGCACTCCCCATCCACTCTCTTCCCATTATTCCCACAGGATCTCCTTCAGAGGGGTCCAGTCAAACTGGCCGCTGGCTTTGCGAGATGCGATGTAAAGTATTGTGTGTTGCATGTGTGTCTCTTGGTTTCCATCGCCTTGTGCTGGGGCAGCTCGAGAGAAGCAAGGCGACATAAAAGAAAAGGAGAATAATTGTTTTTGTGATCCTCAGGGACTTAATAAAATATCGCATGTCCCCACACACGCTCTGCTTCTTAATAAAAACCTATCAGAGAAAATAATTACAGGTGTCTGGGTCCGTGGGGGGGGTAAAGTGCAGAACTGAAATGCAGGTTCTTCCAGTTCCACTGCTTTTCAACAGGCCTGTCTGCGGATCGTCCCGGCGAGGGTCACCGACAGAGTCTCCTACGCAAACCAGCCCCTCGCTGGCTTCCACACAGTCGAGTCAGCCTCAGGACTCCCAGGATTGTGGCTGGTGGACACGCCAGTCTTGCAGTTCAAGACTGGAGAAACGCGGGTCTCTGTAGATCCCTGCTAAAGCAGTAGTTGCTATGGTTTGTTTTTTTGGCAAGGATGAGCAAAGGGAACAAAGTTTACAAGGCATGTTCCCCCAATCCGCAGGGCCAGAACAGAGAAATGTATATCCATCACCCCTGTGGTCAGCCTAAGGTCAATATTACACTGCGTGCTCTATCAGACTGAAAATGGCCCTGTGGCCCATTAAACTGGTGTCTGTCACTCACTGGTCTTATTATTGCCTTTTGAACAGCAAGTCAATACATTTGCATTTGACACCATTTAAAAGTATAGAATCCGAGGTCCAGTGACTGCCAGCAAAGACACAGCGGCACCCAGAGACTGAATTACCAAGTCAGAGCAGTTCACATCAAGGCAACTTTTCAACGCCCAAGACAAAAGGGCCAGCCATTATCAACACTTAAGCTGGAATACATACATCCATAATAAGCCCAGAGCAACATTAGGGCACGCAGACCTTCTGTTCTCATAGAAGGCTGAGAGATAAGGATTTAAAATGGGTAATTTTTAAAAATTACGAGTGGAGGTGGAGCGGGATTATTACTCTTTAGCAAGACCAGACTTGAACCTCATGCCAGTCAAGTGGCACCAGCTCTCCAGATTCCACTCTCGCCTCCCATTCCAAGCTTTTCATCTGCTCTTTATCCGGTTCTGCGGCTGGGTGACACAAACCAGACCTCCGCTCGCGGCGCATTCCTCTGGCAAAGGTCAGCGCATTTCGGATCCCCTCTGAGGTTTTTCCGAAGGGCAGCGATGGACACACACGACCCGCGTGTCCAGCTGTCCGAAACCCTTTCTCTTTCTAACAGACGGCCTCCGAGATTAGCTGCCCCCTCCACCACCACCACCACCATGCATCAGTCACCGAACAAAACGAGCTGGGGATGAGAAAATCACAGCAGGGTTAAATTTATGGGCTCCTGTGACATATTTAGGGGAGGCTGTAAAGCTAAGGATGAGCTGTTCTAAAAAAACACACATATGAACTTTTTTGTCCTCTCTCTTATTTAGAGTTATCACTTCTAGGTCACCAGGTGTGCCACCTATACCGTACTGCAAGTAAGAAGCAATTCAGTTTGAAAGTAACAGTAATGAAAGACAGAACAAACTGAGGCCATACCTGAACAGAACCGTTCCCCAGCACTTGACCTACTGTACACACCATTCAAACGGACACTCCATCCAAGCAGGAGTTACAAATGCTCTGCTCTCGCCCGTAGAGGAAAATGAGAACAGTCTACTTGGATTTAAAAAGTCTGTTTGGTACAGCTGTATATCACAGCTACACAGGCCGATGCTCTGGTAATGAGGGCTCTGTAGAACAGACAGGCTCACACCTGCTCTGATACCTTATATGCTCCATTGTATTGCATCTTGTAATGGCACCAGACACAAAAACGCTTGAAAACTGGGGTCTCAAATGCTTTTGTAGCCTATTCCTTAGTTCACTGTGCAGTGAAACTTGGAAAAATCTGCTTGCTGACTGCCTTTTGAATTGTTACTACGTAGCAGTTATTATTTACTCACAGTACATTTCTTCAATACACGGAATCTACAAAATTGCCGTAAGATGCCAATATTTGTGAATGTCAGGAACTTTCACAAAATACTTCAATTCACTGAATATGAATCAAAGTCTAGAGTGTTAAAAAATATGCCACAGCTCCAAAATAACCATTAGTTCCGTTTGTGTTTTGTGCCAACCAGTAGGGGGAGCCCTCCTATCTCTTAGGGCTTTTCACTGGCTGTCAGGCACTCCAGGGCTGGAGCAGTATCAGCTTGTCATCTGCTCAGTACCAGAGGAGTTGAACTTGACTTAGAACACGAGCAGCCATAACTCCGGAAGATGGCACAGTTTGTACCGAGACGGATCAAAAATCATATATAAAAACATGCTCAAGTGTCTTTCCTACACAAGTGTGAGTAACTGGAAGGCTTGTGTTTTGCCGCTGCGAGTATTCTCACCCCTTCCAACCAGCTTCGGGCTCAATTCCAGTCTCCTGCTATATTCTCTGCCCTTGCAGTCCCTGGCAGGCAGCTGCCGCCTAGCAAACCTGAGGACCTCAGCAAAGTCGCGGGGTCCAGATTTCTATTCCATGGCACGGGAAGGACCTCCAGCTATTTGCGGCTTTAAAACTATTCGACAGGAAAGGTTTGTTCATCCGCAGTACAACACCGAACACTGAAGCAGTGGGGGAAAAAAAAAACACACTGCCAAAGTGACAGCGCTCTTCTTGAATAATGCTGGAAGGCCACCTTAATTACCTCCTGCTGCGAGAGCTGTCTATCCATCTTCAAGAATGAGAATACCTGAAAGTTTTCCTGGCCCCCTTTTGATTTTTTATCTCATTTTCTTTTTACAGCTCTACTTGCCTCGCTTGTAGAGAGAAACCATTTCACCACCTGTATTTACATTTTCTTGCAAATCGATTTCAAACACCTGGGATGATACGATTATCTTTCGAATATTATTATACTAGTCTTTCATCTCAGCGCAGGCACCTTTTCGCACTAAAGGTGTGCCAGTCTCAAGAGGCGAACGCAGGCAAAATTGGGATTCTGTCCAGACAGAAGTCAGACTCAGCCCTATGCCTGGCCTCCTGCACCATCTCCTTAACCACAGCCGAAGAGCTCAGCCTTTTCCATTTCTCACACTAAGCCTATTATAATAATTCCTCAGACTTATAAAGTGCTTTTCATCCCTAAGGATCTCAAACCTCTTCACACATAGAAGGTCCCACTTCATCCTTGTCAGAAACACCACATGGGTAACGCACAGTACCCATACTGCACCAGGAGCCCCACTAGACAACAAACCAGGGGGAGGAGTGAGAATGTATTTCACCACCTGAATTCAGAGAGAACAACACCAGGGTTAACAAATGGCCTCTTTCAGAAAGCACATATGATCTTTAATGACAATGTCATCGGGTTTCGGTTTGCTGTCACCTCCGTCACCTCGTGGTAAAAAAAGATTATTTCATCCTTTGCTTGTCGGTCTACAGGCATGACGGCGCTCTGCTAAAAACTGCCCAAAAGAAAGAAACTCATAAAATGTTTTTTTTTTCTGAGTGGCAATCATGTGGTAAAGCATTTTACTTCATAGAGCTTACATTGTTATGGCTCACTTGACCTCACGAGGCCGAGAGACTTAAAGCTATTTTCATGTCATGAAGTCTTTAGCAAACAATGTAGCCAAATAAAAGGACGCTGCCATCAGCCGTGCTTTTACAAAGACTCAAAGTTCATAGCAACAGCTAAAAGAAAACAACAGCTTTACAGGTAATGGGGATCACCTGGATGATGCGACTGCAGCCATAGTGCATCAATACGCTCACCACACATCAGCTCTCAGTGGGGAAGAGAGCAGAGTGATGAAGCCAGTTCAGAGATGGGGATTATTAGGAGGCCATGATTGGTAAAGGCCAGGGAGGAAATTTGGCCAGGACACCGGGATTATAACCCTACTCTTTTCGAGAAACGCCCTGGGATTTTTAATGACCACAAAGAGTCAGGACCTCGGTTTTATGTCTCATCTGAAGGACTGTGCCTGTTTACAGTATAGTGTCCCCGTCACTATACTGGAGGATTAGGACCCACATGGACTGCAGGGTGAGCGCCCCCCTGCTGGCCCCACTAACACCTCTTCCAGCAGCAACCTTGGTTTTTCCCAGGAGGTCTCCCATCCAGGTACTGACCAGGCTCACACCTGCTGAGCTTCAGTGGGCTGCCAGTTGTGAGTTGCAGGGTGATATGGCTGCTGGCTAAGATGAAACACACTGCACTGGTCCCAGCCCTGGTCCTGAAACACCATGGTCTTTGCCCCAGCTAGGTTCTTATTCACAGGTTCACCAATTCCAGCTCTCCGTTTGTGGTAAATTGAAGAGCTGAAAGCAAATTTACAAAAGGTCAAATTGAATTTGTAATTGGGATCACACCTGCACCAATTTCACATTTACGTTTCCATGACATGTCCTATGCTTATTTTTAGCGTTACTGAAACAGATTATGGCAGGCCTTGAATATGAGGCCATACAGACACAATGTAATGACACAGTGCAAAAAATATTTTGATTGCATAGAAACACAAACCCTTCCCTCTCCTTCTCAACACCTCCCGAAAAGTCCTAACAGAAATTCATTCTTTGTATTCTTAGCTGTTTCCACCAAGTAGGCAATGGCTACTTCTGGAATTTTTCCCTGTACAGCCAAAAGCCTTTTTATGGAAGGAAAATTGCTCTACAATCATCTCAAGAATGGGGGTTTATTTTACAGGAGAAGAAGCTGCCACCTTACCAAATCTGAAGGGATCTTTAACTCTGATGAGTACAGACTGGTGTGAACATGCAGCTTTGCAATCTGGATTCTGGAAGAGCATGCAGACACACCTACAACATGTCCTAACACCAGCTAGATCACAGAGATCACTTCCAGATCCGCATTAAAGCACAAACTCCAGGTCACAAGTGTAAATTAAGAGGCCGACGCTCTTAAGCTCTTAAGGCTGGAAATAGAAGGCATTTCTTTATTCAGAGAGTCCTGGCATCTGAAACTAAGTGCCTTGCCTGATTGTTGAAGCTGTCACTCCAATGTGCTTTAGAAAAGTGCCTAAATGAGAATTTGAAATCAATTAGTCACTAGCAATCAAATGAGCAAGACGGGAAGAATACAACTGAAGATGGTCCATTCTTCTATGTCCTCGTTCTAACTGCCTACAAAACTGTAGAATTAGCCATCTCAAGGTAGGGGGAGGGAGGTAAAGGGGGATTAATTGTTCAAAAAACAGTCCCTGCATCTGAACACAGAATATTAGCCGTGGCAGAGAATGCTAGCTTTGGCCACAAACAAGCAAAAAAATCACTTCCTTTAGAAAACTGAAACCCTTGATTGATTTGTGAAACAAGCATGAATGTTCCACACAGTGGGACCTGGTCTCAGAAAGAGCTGCGAATGCAGGCCAGGCAATGGAAAGCAGCACAACCTCCTCTGAGAAAGAGTTTCCTATTCAGGTATTGAAGGAAGACCAGCTAAAGAGACCTGTGTTCATCAAGCAAAATACAGCCCCTCATTATTCTATTCAGTACACAGCACAGGATTTCATCTGGTTCATTAAGGCACCCAACCCAGTAACAAGAAAGGGGCACACACAGTATGTATTTTCATTTACACTCACTTGTTTCAGATCTAATAAGGCTTTTTCTAAGAGGCTTGCCATCTTTTCTCACAAGGCAAATATTATTCTTTCACTGCATGTTTGAAAAACTCAACAGTATTCAGCACAGGCAACGGCCCAGTGTTTGAAGTTGGCGCAGCTTTCCAGTTGGTCTAATTTCTAAAGAGTTCTGCTTTTGCTTTGAGATTTCAAAATGCTTAAGCTTTTGCATTTTTCAAAATCAATGCAAGGTTTTTTGAAGTTACAGGTAAGGTCTTGCAGGGAAGCTTTAAGAAAAACCAACACTTGCTCTTTGAAAGGAGGTTATTGCATCACATTCCATGCTGAAAAAAGGAGTAGACTTGTGCTTATCCTTTCTAACAGTGGGACAGTTGTATTTTAGGAATAAGTAAATGTTTTTATCTCACTGAAATAATAGTGAGAATAGTGAATACTGAATTTTCTCTATTTTATTCCAATTGCACATTTGCTCACTTGCACAAGCAGTGTCCTGTAACTTTTTTCCAGGATATATAAAATGGCAGGTTTGCAATTGTTTAAAAAACAACATTTTAATAAATAATAAACAGCACTAAGTTCTATTTGTGTGCTAATAAATTCCCTTACAGCACTATGGAAACTATTTAGGTCTTTCACAGCACCAAAATGCAAGGAAAACATCATCCAATTTCAACATTTTATTCATTATTCCATCGGCAATATATTTAAAAGATCTTAAGGGTCGTCACCAGCCAGATTGTTGGTATCAGCAGTTCTTAGCCTGCCCAGCCTGGGAGAAACCTAATCCTGAAGATGTGCGAGTCCCCAGAGCGTGGGCGCCAGCGTTTCCGCCTCTCACAGCCGAGATAAAACAGCCAGAAGGGCACAATCGCAGCTGGCCAGCCAGTTGCAAAGAGAAATCAGCAGGACCCCATGGAAGGCACGGCATTTTAATTGAGAACAATCCCCCTTCTACAATTCCTCGGCATAGCACTCTCCAGAACGCTCTGCGATTTGATTTTGTTGCCACCCAGCCTTTCGGCATGCACACAGCCCAACTGGATCCCTCCAGGCTTTGTGAAGGCATTCTATGGAATTCGCGCAGTAAGGAGACATGCTCGTGCATACTTGCACACTGGCAGAGGCTGCATTGTCTGCGCTTAGGCGGCTGTGGACTACAGCGCTGCAGTTTTTTTTTTTGGTAAAAGTAGCACAGAAGCTGAATTATTTATCTGGCAATGCAGGAACAGTGTCTGCCTGTTAAACAAACCAGCAGTCCTTAGTCACTGGGCCAGGATGGGAGAAGCAGCTTCAGCTCATACGTGTCAAGCTTTCTCTTTCTCATGCACTAAGCTGTCCCAGCGGGCTACATCTGGGCATCTTGTACGCTCCCATACATTCCTGAAAGAGGCTAAGCTACTGCAGAACAGAGTTCTGTGTTCATGGTGACGGCCTGCTCTCTGTCACCAGAGAGGAACCAGGGACTCTCTTACCTTCCCAGTAGCTTTGGTCTTGGTGCCGTTGCTGTTGGGAGAGGAGTTGACGTCCTCATGGACTCGGTCCAGCAGCCAGAGCAGGAATTCCAGTGCGTCGTGCTGGGAGTTTCCTCGGAACTGGCAGCCGTACCTCGAGACAGTGTTCTGGGGAAGGAATCGTGGGAAACGATGGTTAGCATACGCGGTCACTCATTCAAGAACAGCAGGTAGGAGGGAAAGTGGCAGAATCACAGCAGGAATAACAGAATTGAACTTTTTATTAAAAAAAACCTTTCTAACCTGGGATTTTCATGTTTTGCTCAACCCACGGGATTTCAAATCGCAAGCTGTGTTTTTCCATGTCTCTTACCAGATGTTCAGGGCTGACCAGAGGAGGGGTTTCACCCTCGCTGATAGCAGCATGAGCCTGCAGGGGGCGCTGTGTGACAGAGAGCCCTGCCCAACTATCCCTCCCTCCCCTCCCCACAGCGGTGGTAAGCCTCTTCCTGGTTGGCCTGTGGCAAGATCCAGACTCGAACCCCTGATCTTGTTGCTCACCGAGGCCCCTGGAACTCGGCTATAATATAATCTAACAATCAATATTCACACGATCATATAAACGCCTCTGAAAGAAAGCCACCCCAGCCATGAATTCTTGATGCAGAAGGCGAGCAAACATTTCCATGCCCAAAACGTAAGAGTAAATATCAGGAGGGGAAATACTGTTGCAGCTACGATTCTCTTTACACAGGAGGATTTTTACTCTCTAGTGGGTTGGAACACATTCTATATTAACATTCTATACTATACTTTTCAGCATGGAATAAACCCGTGCTGAACTTGTTCTATACTAAGGGTCATCAAAGTCATTTCAGAGTGCCAACAACAATCAGAAGTATAGATTTAAGATCTGGGAGTAGGGTTCAAACAGCATTTTTGTGAAGTGTTTCCTTTTTATTTTTGATCACACACATAGGGAACGGAATGTCTTATAAAATAAATAAAACTGATAAGACTCAAAAACAGCATTACAGGGCCATATGGAGATTGCTTGAGTAAAGAAAATGTGATGCTATCCATTTTAATTCAGTATAGCACTGATTCACTTGCTGAGGATGTGCAAAAATGTGCCCAAACGGGAATGACCTGCCAGCTTTGTTTTGTGCAACCTAGAAGGGCTGGCTTTAATCCACAGAGTGTCAATAAAATGTGATGCATGTGTTTTTTTAAAGTGGTCTCAATTTTTTTTCTGAAGCTTTAATACACTCCTAGTACTAAATGATCCCTCACCCCCTGTATTGGACCTGAATCTAAAATGTAACCCAACACAGAACTGGTATCGCCAGACCCAAAGCCCAACAGAGCAAGATCTAGGGTGCAGCTCCTAGAAGCACAGAAACTGCTCGGCCTAAGGCGACATCCTGCATTATATCTTGTTCCATATCTCTGTTCTCTTTCATTAAACACACCAGGGTGTGTCGACATATCCGACTGAACGACTTCTTCTGGAAATGACAAAAGCACTACCACCTTCTAGTCTGATCTTAACAGATCTCGGAGGCTAAGCAAGTCGGGCTGGTCACTGCAGTAACCTGGTTTGGTAACCTTAGCACACACAACAAAAACAGACTGAGCAGGACTGTGAACGTAGTCACCACAATTACTGGGGCACAACAGCTACGTCAAACAAAAAGCGCAATAGGCCAATATACTCACTGACCGCCATAACCACCCCATGCACAATGAATTTGAGCTCCTCCCATTTACTGTAGACTACCTAGATTCAAATGTAACAGAACTAGGTTATCTTTTATTCTCACAGCTATTAACCTGCTTAATTTGGTCAACTGATTTTACATTTTACTCAATAAAATGAGTTTTTTTTTCTTTATCACCATACATGTTTGTTAATGGGTTCGTGTTGTGTTAACTCTATTGTGTGTTGTGTTATGTCTTTCGCGGTTAAGACAGTTTCCCATCTGGGACAATAAAAGGAAGTGAGTGAGTACTGTACTTGGTTGCGAGACAGTTAAAAGTTACTGATTTCCAGTAGGTGTCCGTCTTTCTTCTGGACCAGGATTTCCAGAACAGCATGGTGACAGGACACACTGAGCAGGAGGTGTCCTCCAGATGAGACCCGGGCTACTTCAATATTCGAGATCCTGCCATACAGGCAGTAATATTGTGCTGTCTGCAGAAACCAGGCCAAATTCAACTGTTTGTAGAATCTGGCCTCCCTATAGTATCCCCTAACTGGCAATGTCTCCCTTCTCTACCTGGCCTGGGGCTGCTGGTGCAGAATGGTTACTCTCCGTCACCAAGATGGAAGCTGCACTGCAGTACTGGATAAAGTAGGTCCCCTCCTACGTGCAAAGTGCTTTTGTATCCCCATGAAATGTGCTCCATACAGTAAATGACAGTAATTTACAGCAAAACAAATCAAGAGCTGTGCCTATTACCCTGTCAAAATAAGAAGCAAGTATAGTCAAAAGCTGATATAACAATCATTAACAACAGTAAAAACAAAACTTTTAAGATCGTATTTACAGCAAGGAGGTAGTGAAGGACTAGCCTGGGCAGTTTTGAGAAGGCCACTCTGAGCTGCTTTGGAAATGCTATATTCACTGGAAACTGGACTCTGCGTCTCCCTTCTACAGAAACCTCTTGTTCTGACCTTTGCCACTTCCCTGAGCGAGCCCTGAACTGGGCGAGCTCATAACATCATCCCAAGAATTCTGACACGAGACAGAACTTGCCGCATGCTCCTCAAAAATGACCTGCAGGGGAAAAAAAAGTGAGCAAGTGTGACACATCCATCAGCACACCAGCGCTAGATCCGATTTTTCTTTTCATTGTTCACTTCCCTGTGGAGAGGAAACACTCGGCTCTCATCTTCACGTGGACTTGTGTTTCCGCTCCTCTGACATAGCTGGGGAATAAAAGGCGCCAGGAACAGTTACTGGGTTACTGGATCATGCTGGCCACTTCAATTAATTAAGCAGTTAATTACCTTAATTATGACATCGCCAGGCACCGAAACATGTTGCCCCCAGCGCGAGATGCTCTAATTGAGAGAACCTCCCTGGTACCTCAGGTCTGACCAAGGTTATTCAAAAACCAGCAAGAATTTTGTCTTTGAAAGCCGCTATTAGTCACTTTCCAATATACAGCATGGGCGACGGTGCTTGTGTGAGTAATTTTAACAAACAAGCACCGTCATTAAACTAGTGAAATAAATGTAAGCTTTCTCAGATATGAACGAATATTTTTCGGCTCATGAACAGAATGCTCTCAAGACACTGCTCCGGGCTTGACGGCTGACCTTCGATTCACACAGTGGCAGAGCAGGCAGGGCTACCAAGCTGGAGAGCAGAAACAAGCCTCAACTAGGCAGTTCGGTTCAGGAACAACCTCGCCCGATGAGAAAATCCATGTGGGAATGTTTATTGGCTTCAGAAAGCAGCTGAAAGCCACTGGGCTAGGCCCTTGCTGCAGGTCAGGGAAGTCAGGACCCCCACACAGAGAGAGAAGAGAACCCAGGGGGGCTAAAGAGTGGAGATGAGGTGGAGGAGGGATCTAGGAAGTCAAATGTAGGCAAGAGAGAGGGGCTTACTGAGGCATTTACAGTTTTTTAAGGACGTGGCCTCAGAGAATAGACAGAGAGTCAAGGTAGCAGAGGTGAAGGAGACACTTGGTTCGTGCTACAGTATTTTTTCCCAGACTTTAATTAAAATCACCACTTGCGGGTAGGAGAGCTAACGAAAATGTCTTGTAAAATAAAACAAGGTGCTGCATTCCACAAAAAAAAGAATCCCTGCACACAACACAGAAGTTGCAGAACAATGGTTCACCGAGCAATTCATTAACTAATCCTCCCGAAAACAATATGACCGAACATAAAGGCTACAAGACACCTTTTAACTCATCTTGACAGAATAATTCTGCTAGTGGTGTCGAACACCGCTAGTTACCCATAAAGGGATAAAGGAGCATGCAAGCAAATATGTTTAATACTTATATGGGAGTCAGACAACAGCAAGTCACAGTCTGTGGCATCATTTTTCAAGATGGCAAACAAACCGCTGAAAGTCTGCCATGGATGAGCACTGGCTCAGTTGATAAACTCTACTATCGAGGTTGAGTGACAAGACAGGCAATTCTAAATTCTACGTAGAATTCATGCTACAAAGTAGTTTTTGCATCATCACTGCAGCTACAATGAGGACCCAGATATTAAGTTTGTCAGAAAACATGAGCGTGACTTTCGTTTCTTATCGCTTGCTTGGGAGAAATCCATCCAAAAATATATACATAAAGAGAGAATAATTTGCACCAATGAACACCCTGCTCACCGCTGGAACAGTTCAGTTATTAACTGTCAAGTTAATAACATAAATATGTTGTTTCTGCCAGACTGTGTATTCAAGAGATGTTAGGAGATGCTGCCAGGGACATTTCTTATTTTGTTAGCACCTTCTAACCCTCCCACTGCCCCTGCATTTCAGTGTAATCAGCAACACTCCTCACATCTACATAACCTGGATTCAGAAAACTGCCGATATTGCAGTTTGTTTCTTTGCCCAGATCTCTAGATGTTAGCATAAATGTGGGAGAGAAAAAAACATCAGTACAAAAGAACTTTCCAGAAAGCCCTAATGACAGGAGAGCAATCTTCCCTGAAACTGCAATTACAGTACAAGTGATTTATCAGAGATGATTTTCTCAATTTAAAACTAAAGTTTCAGCAGGGTCACTGCGATCTCTGCCCCTGGTTTTGCTTACTTCTGTCCGGCTCTACCTTGACGCAAGTCGGGCTCCCAGCACAGAAATCATGTTAACGGAGACGCGCGATGTCAATTCAGCCCAAGCGGACTGGCTCGTGTGGGATGGAAATGAACATTACTTCTGTGGAAAGCAGGCCCTCTGTTTGTAAACCAAACATTACAGAGAACAAAGTAGTACTTAGTAATACTTAGTAAGATAAGTCATTGAAAATATTTTCTTAGGAACCACGGTAGCATGTTGCGTTTAGTTCACGTTAAATCACCAAAATACCCAGGTCGCAAATTTTGCTGTCAGTTTAAGATTTGTTACACTCTGCTATTGAAGTTCCTGTGATTAATTTCACTTCCTCAAAATTCGATGTGTAATAGGCAGCACTGAACCACAAATCCAGTTCCTGCTCACATTATTTCCCTTTCACGTTGTAACATTTAGGGCTTCTGATATCCATTTAAATATCTCAGAACGCACGGGACAGCTATAGGTGGCCTGGTGCAGGCTGTTTGTTCCTTAACAATACCACAACCCAGTCAATACCCATCACGAATTCCCCGGAGGTTTGGCATTTGACTCCACCACACAGCTTGGGAGTTTGCTCCTCGTGAAGAATCAAGTCATGTTTAAAGGTCGTCCTGAAGTCTCAGCGCAGTTCTGCTCTTTGCTGAACCTGCAGCAGGTTCCTGGGAGAAAGCAGAGTGTTTACTTTCCCCTCTAATCCTTATTTACACATTTTCATGTTGTCGGGGGCTGCACAGTCTCCATGGTGAAGAGGCACATTGCTCTGGTTTGCGGTGAACAGTCTGCGGACAGAAACAGACGCTGTCCAATTCTAGTCCTGGAGGGTATGAATAATATGAATACTTATTTTATTAACGTATCTCACTTGCCTTCCTCGAAAAATGTATAAATCTCATAATGTCATGCACCTAATAAAACAATATGTGCACGCCTTGTATAAAACAATCAATCGACACTCCTGTAACCAATATTCCACATGGGTGCAGAGATATCTGTTGGGGCTTTTAAGTCCTGCTGCTTGGAAATATTTCTGAACAATATTTTAAATTAGAGCAGGTTTTCTATCAAAGATAGAGTTCCTACAATATATGACTATCACAAAAACAAAAATTCAGGTCATAAGTGTTACAGCAGCAGCACATGAAGAGCTGGGAGATGCTGTTAAACTGGTCCCGTTAAACCAATACTGAGTGGATATAGGCTGTTGAAAAAGAAAACCTACAGATTCCCCTTCTCTGCAGTATTACTCCTAATTTTAAGAGATTAGAGGGACTCCACCAGTTTTCCACAGGACACAGAAATGGAAAAGAGGAGAGCAGGAAGATATTATGCTTTTTACTTTGGTATTCAGATTCAAACAGCTAAAAACCTATTTGCTAGACTATTAGGAATTTTAGATTATTGGGAAATGGCCCAGACATTTCAGAAATAATTTCAACACTACAGTATGTGAAGATTTAAAATGAAGTGTAAAACAACCATTATCTTTCAAGATCTTTCTTATAATTGTATTCTTCCTGTTACACTACAGGTATAACTTGGCTACTGTATGGTCACAATGATAAGCAGGTCTTTCACTAAATAAAAAAACAAACTATTGGCAGTCAAGAGGTGTCTGATGGCTTTCGACATATTCTAATGTTTTCGACATGAAAAAACAAATCATGACAATGCCAGAGAAGGAAGCTCTGCTGCTTCTTCGCACTGTTACAGGAAGGTAAAGAGTTTAGATTGCTTAATGGTTACAAAAAAACAGATTTAGAGTGCAAATTTTACTTTCAAATTAATCTGCATGTTATTGTATATTGGAAAAAGTTCCTGTGAAAACTACCTGGCAGAAATTTAATTTGAATCAGAAATGATCAAAGGTATCACACCAAAGAGAAAAATCCGCACCTTTGTAAGGTTTTAATACAGCAAAGATGTTTATCCAATAGTCAAAATTCACAGCAATCACGGCAGTCTAATGTGTCATAATTAAGAAATGACTTGTCCCAGATTGTAACTGTACTTCAATGGCAGTACAGCGGTACAGACTAGAACTCTCATAAAGTATTTGAAACCGTGTTTGGACTGTTTTGCCATGATTCTCACCACAACAAGCAAGCAAAAAAAAAAACTAACAAAAGATGGCTGTTTTGTTGTTTGTGGTTGCTCACTTGCAATGAGGTTATTGGCTAACTCTTCCAAGCCCTAAGTGTTACACTGTTCAAAGTCTTCATTTTCTCTAACCTGGCTCCTTGGAATTCCTCCCAGTGGACTGTGTGCCACAGAAACTGAAACCACAGGGCTCGTTTTGCCACTGGCATCTCATAAACAATAAACCGAAAAATGAGTTTCAGGGGCCGAAATGCCAATTAGTAATTAAAAAGCAAACTCAGAAACAGTCATTTTTGCAACCTGTGCTGAAGTCCTCCCTTCGTTCACAGTCCATGAACTGCTGCCTTTTCTTGAAGGAATGTGGCTTAGATAACCTTTTGCACTTTTGAAACAGAAACCCCAACGGTTACTATATTAAGGCGATAAAAAAAACTGCAGCTTCAACGCGGAAATGTTGCATCTAGTCCAAAAGTTGCCCCCACAGCCTTTTTCACTTCCTAGAAGCAACTTCCTACGTGCAAAAATTGGCAGAGATTTTCAGTTTAGAAAATGACCTTTCAATTTTTTTAAAACTAAATTCAGTCTCCCGAGCTCATCATATAATTTATTTTATTATTTTATATTTAGTAAAATGATGCTGTTAGATTTAACAGCTACTGTATAAATTGGCTGTGAGTAGTTTATTCTCTGGGACACAGAAGTAGTCACTAATATTGCTATTTGGGACAATAAATCTAAAAAGCAGGTGATTAATTACTCTTAAATAGATCTTCAGGCTTCAGCATTTTTTAAAAAAATACACTAAGACCTCATCTGCCTGGACCCTGTATGGGCTGAACCCTTTCTAGAAAGGTAATCTGTTTTGCATTTAATAATGTTGGTTTTTTTTTAGAAAAAATGAAAACAGAGAAATAATCTTTAGTGCCTGCTTATGCTCAATTTGAGATTCAGAAAACTGCAGGACTTTGAGGGCCTTCTGCCTTGCTGGGATAGGCTCCGAATGGGATGAAGCAGTTATAAAACGGGTGGAGGGGAAAAGGCAGGAATCCGGGACATATTTCAGTGATTCAGCTCGAGATACGTGAAGGCGCAGCCTGGAGATGGGGAACAGCTGCACTGTAACCAAACCCCCACTGCGACTGTGATGCAGAGAGCTTTCAATCTGGGGTGCCGAAGCATCATTCAAATCGAGAATAAGCCTAAAAAAAGAATGGCAAATTCAGTCGGGTTTTCACGTGTACAGTTTTAGATCCTCAAATCCTTGAGCAAACACACAATAAAGGCTTCAGCATATCATGACATCACAGGCTTTATATAATAGCTTAAGTGTTCCGCTGAAACCTAGAGGCAGTCATTTGTTTTATCCAAAAACCTGCATGTGCAACACCAAATGATTACCATGCACGCAATGTAGGGATTGTGGAGAGATTAACCGTGTCTACAGCTAGACGATAGCTCTGCATCCAGCCTAACTAGTATAGCTAACATACGGCCACTTGCTCAAAAGTATGCAGAACGCAGCCAGGCACCAACTGAGCAAACACCCACTCGGGGATAAAGGGAAGCTTTGGCGTCTCTGTGCTTCTCCTGCTCTTCTTCTAAATGGGCCTGTCATCTGATTAAGATGCCCCCGAAAGATACGACTGCACAGCCTGTGCTCTCTCACCTGCAACCCTTCCCCTTACAGTCACAGCTAATGCACAGCTCTGAGGAAAAACAGGAGGACATCCCTCCTTCAACCTCCCCTGATGCTCTAGCTGTGTGACAGCTTCAGTGCAGGGACAGAACAACGCAAGCAAGCGCCTACAAAAGTGCAAAAAAAGGGTAACAGCCCAGAGACTGACAGGGGATCACACAGCGCTGAGCGGCTATGAAGTGTATTCCTTACCGCGCTTGGCCTTTTGCTTTGAAGAGCACGCTGTAGGCACCACACCTGGCCCGACAACGATGCCTCAGGGTGTGAACTGTGTGAAAGTGTCGGCCGTCAAGCAATATCCCTAAAGCAGCGCTTTTTAACCCCCAGACCTGGAGGACCCCTGTGCCTGCCAGTTTTCATACAGCCTCAGCCCTTATTTACCCAAATGAAGTTTTGATTGAGTTCATTAAATTTTTAATTCATTACCGCTGAAAAACAAGACGTGCCAGCTAGCGGACTGGGAAATCCCACAGGGAGGAGGACCAGGATCAGGAGTCAACATCTCTTCCAGAAAGTCATGAGTTAACCAGGGAGGAGTTTTCGAACAACTTAACATTCCCATTCCTTTCCAGGAGATGGAAAACAAACACCCTCACACTACATTGTGCCGAACACAAACTGGCAGGCATAACGTGCCACATGGATATCTCAGCTGTCAGAACTGGCTTCACTCAAAACCTGCTGGGTTTTATTTTAAAGGACTAGTGTGTGAAATCTGGGCACAGTACTCATTTTTGGAATACACCAGCCTGTTATGAACGGAAGGAGAAGGATTCTTTTTCCAACATTTTAATTTCTACTGTTACTTTTTCTTTTTTTGCCAGGCACAGCAGCGCTTGTCTGTATACCGCTCACAAGCATTGTGGAGGAAGAAAAGAAGACAGTCTCTTTAAACATCTCCCTATCAGTGTGAAATCTGCGCACATGCTCCGCAGAAGACTAAAAATGAAACAGAAACAGCTTCTGCTTCATGCATGGTCAGGCACACATCCAAACCCAGGATTCCTCTCCCTCTCGCAGGTCCTGTAAAGGAGGAGCGCTGTCATCTTACTCTGCAGACAGTCGCACGAGGAGCGGTCGCACACCCCGGGGGTCCTCAGTGGCTAAAATGAGCAGTGAAGAGACGCTTCCTTAGCCGGAAAAAACATACCGAGACACAATTACGATATGATCGCTCTAAAAGATTGCCATTCTCAAGCCTGCAGACCTCCTCGCGTCAAAGCCAAGCAATGGCACATTCACATGGCACGGCTTGCTCCCCGTTGCGGAATGGCATCGCTTATCGCCAGGGGAAGGCGACCAGAGAGGGGAAAACAATACCAGCCTCCACTGAACCAGCGGGTGGCGTCGGCGAGGCCAGCTGACGAGTCCTGATGCACCTCAAGTCAGCTCGCCAGCGGCCTGCTAGTCAGGACACGGCTGCTGTTGCCCTCCAATTGATTCTGAAGGAAGCAAGGGCAAAATAAACGACTGTGCTCCCTTTCTCTTCTCAATCATTCAAATGAGCACCACCTGCCTTTTCGTATCCAGAGCCCAATAAAATCAGAGGAGTGCTCTTCCAGAGGAAGGCCAACCGGCGCACTCCTGCCACATGCTCTCATTAACGGGAGTTTTTCATGGCTCGGGGTCGCAGTTCATCTCTGCTGCCGTTGCCTCTTTCATAACCCATGAATCAACCAGGTGGAGACGTCACACTGCAAGGCTGCGACATTTCAAGGGCAAACGCACTGGGCCATTTTTTTTTCCCTTGTCCCCCTGGTACCCGGAACGAGGCAAGCGGTGGATCAACGTGACAAAAACGAAATGCATGTTGGGGGGCGGACAGAAGAGTTCAAAGCAGGGATGAGGGGTCCAGAAATTTCTCGAACAATTTCTCTCGGAGAACTGCACACTCACCCTCCCACTGACATCAACGAGAAGAACGGCCGGCTCAGACACGCAGACCGCACGCACCGACAGGTCATGAACTTGACAAATCCACATCTAGCTTGAAACCAACCGTGCCTGAGTGTCTGGGGCACACCAGCCTTCTTTCTCCGAACGCACTGAAAAGCACGCCTTGTTTCGAAGATATTATTTGGATGAACACTAAGACTAGGGCTTTTTTAAAAATAAATTGCAAGATGAAAAAAAAGTTGACCAAATGCTACGTTTAGTCTAACATGTTATACACAAAGGGCTTTCTGTGCTTGTGGGGAGCAGATGTTTCATTTCATTTAAGAACAGAAACGTATTGTACTGACAGAAGATTTCCATTAAATAAACAGTTGTATATCATTGTTTCTGTCCTCTTCTAACAGAATACAGTACATGATGTAATATAAGCCAAGGAAAGCAAAGCGAGTAAGGGGATATACAATGCTCTCAACATTTATTTACACCCCCCAATAAAATGGGAGTAAGAAATCTTCACAGAAAGATGTTACTAAGAAAATAAAAAAATATTCTGTTGTAATTGTCATAACGCTGCAATGAGCATTTTGTTATGCTCATAGAGTACATTTCTGTACCTCTAGGTATTCATTTAAATAAAATCCAACAAAATCAAGATTTACAGTAACATCCTGCTCTTCAGAAGTGCAGTGGAAGCCTCTGAAACAATATAGATACCTTTTAAGGTTTCCCATTTCCCTAAGGTATAAAAAGAGGTGACACAAGGGAGACAACAGTAGCAGGTTAGCATGGTGAATGACACAGAGCTCTTCAGGGACTGCAGACAAATGGTTTCTGACCTTCACAAGTTAGGAGATGATTATGAAAGAATCTGCAAACAACTCGATCTACCACGTTTCATTCCAATGTCCACCACTACGAAATGTCAAGGCTGCTGGTATAATGGACACCCTTCTAAGCCGAGGACACTAGAGAGTCTTGCCACCATGGGCACTGAGGATTGGTTTGGGAAGCACACTTAAGGAAACAGGTGGAGACTCAACCACAAACTGGCATTTTCAGGACACAAAGTGACTAAAGTGAACTTGCCTGAATGTGGCATTTGCCAGGAGTAAACATTCGAAACAGTTGTAAGTAATCCTCTGTCTGCATTACTTATTATTAAATGCCTAACCCTTAAAATCATAGAAGGGCAAATGTCTTGCTTATGACTATGGTAGGGACAGGATTTAAAATGACGTTGCACAAACTGTAGGCCAGGCTGTTAGCACACACATGGGGATTTTGCTACTCTTTCCAAAGACCCGACATCAATAACTCATGTTAAAACCGCCTACCAACAATTCCAACAAATCACACCCATTTCAGACCTGGCAGCGCCAAAGCTCTGCCTAACCTAGTACAAACTGATGACACCGAGGGGATTTTGAAATTTTAAAGATACAGAAATGCACCAGCTTGTTGAAGTTCGTTCCTATGATCTAAATGTCGTCGAGATGGGTTTTTTGTTATTGCTGCTACCTCTGTTTCCAGAGCTACGGGACAAATCCAATTTTTTGGCCCCCGAGGAGCGAAATGCGAACCGTAAATGAACGCTGGTGAAGCAATCTACCGAAAGCAGAAACACAGCGACCTTCCTCCCAGTCCAACACCGCATATCAAGACACTACCATTCTTTTTAAGGTCTGATTAGCATTCTGTGAGCAGAGCACGGAGAGGAACCTACCCCGAATATTAAGCAGCTGTGAAGTAAACGATTCTGAGTATGAGAACAGGCGTATCCTACATACCGAGTGTGTGGAAGATGGCAGGTGGGATGAGCCCAGGCCAGGAGGCACACTTGGTACATTCCTTCTGAAGGTCTTGTGAAAGTCTTATTGTAACATGTCAACTAGGTTGAGGAAAAGTTGTGGAAACACTTAACTTGAATCAGAGGTCATGCCAGAGGACACCAGCAGTCCCCATGGCCAGAACAGGGCCAATCCACACTAGGACTTCCACACCACTGCAGAACTTACAGGAGGGTAGAATGAAGTACTGAAATGAGTCTCAAGTGCCTACTGTCCCAGGAGCTGCAGATACCCCCTCTGTCCCCTGCCCGGGACAGACCCTTCCTTGTGCAGTCAGTTCAAACTGGCAATACAATGACATTAGAAAGACAGTTTGAAGTCTAATTAATGCTAGCACCTGTTCCTAGCACTGATTACATTTCTACAGCTATCTGTGTGAAATGTTTTGTGACACTAACATCTATTTAGACCTTGGCTGACCGGTCGAAGCTAATTACACTTGGCTTCTGCCCTTTTGCAGTAATTAAGACCTGTTTATCTGCATGTGTCATTCCTAGCACATGCAGTACTGTACACACCAAGTTCAGTAGCTGCGCTGCATTGTCAGACCGTGTCAGGCTGTTTTTATTTATAGACTGTCCTGTATTTAAAATCGCTGTCAGCTGTGTATGATTGACTTAAGGGCAAATCAGACTCTCCAATATCAGTTTCCTAAAATGAATTCAGCTCCATTGTAACTCAAAAAAATGTTGTAATTAAAAGTGATTTATTCAGGACAATTGAAATGGCATTGCGTTTTTTCAGTTTCATAGAAGTAAATCCTCTTAGTAAATACAATTTCCGGCCACTTTGCTCCAAAGAGAGTCATTTAGTGAAAAATCCTCTTTTCACTGAAATTCCTAAGCTTTCTTACAATGTGGTCCGCCGTATTTAATGGAGACGTAGCCTGGTTAAATTCCTACCCTTAAATCATCCGGTTTAGCATGAATAATGCTGTTGGAGGACGCAGGGGTTATTGATGTCTCGTTATTCTCGGAACACAATGTGTACGAGATGAGTGTTCTTTACAGTCTATGCTTTTCAGAGTCAAGGGCTTCACTGCAACCACTTCTGCCTAAACTCTAAATAGCCTCCTAGCTATGTTCCAAATTGAAATCCAATTATGTATTTGGCAAAGCTAACTGAAAAGGAAAATAATGGCATGCTCCTACTGCCGTACAGTAAAAAGGCAGTAGTCTGTTTCTTGTATCAGCTTCCTCAGTCTGTGAGGCGGGACGCGTGCTTTTCCCGACCGGACAGCATCTGGAGAAGAAGCCCTGCTCGGGAACTCCTCACAATCCCCACATCCCGCCCCGAACAAGTGGATTGCAAACGCTGCCCTGAACGCACACAGAGCAGGACGAACAGAGCCGTCTCCATCATGCTTCCTATACATTCGTCTAGTGCTCACATACTGTACATTATTCAGAATACATCCCTTCGGGTTCACCTCCTGGCAAACCCGGAGAACAATCTTCTGCAGTCCCATGACAACGCCAACCTGAGTCTACCCAGAGATCTTTCTGCTGGCAGTTTGCTTTAGCTATACTTTGTGTGTTGCTTGTGCTGCATGAAAAGGGCAAGTTCTTCATGCAAAAGACAGATGAGGACCGTAAGGCTGTGGTCATACAGCATTCTTCCTGATGTGCATATATCTGCCTTGTGTTTCCCACCCCCCCTCCCCCAAGGTCTCAGAATCCACTGGCTAGTGTTTCCTGTTAAGCAGCAAACTCTCCATGACAGAAGTGAGAAGCACATTTAGAGAAAGCAAGCATCTGCATCTGGGCTGCTAAATAATTCTGGTCACAGGCGTGTTCTGTGAATCTTCCCTCCTCCCTGAAAATTCCTGGAGGGCTAATTGGGAGAACAGCTCAGGCAACAAGGAGAGCACTGACTTGTCACGGATAGCATCTCTTGGCTTAGCTACTGCGCGGCTCAGCCTTCGTGCAAACTGCAAAAAGAATACATTACAGACTTGTTTAGGCATATAATTGACTCGTAACAGAACAGAGGTATCTACAGCTTTGAGCAAATTAAGATAAATCGGAATCAGCCGGGGGCAAGGGCTGAAAAACGGGAGGCAATGGATTTGTCACAGCTACTTGCAAACAAGGTGGAATTCTGCATTTAGTTTTGCTATTATGCATTTACACTGTATTAGAAGTGAAGGGCTTATATCACTAACGAACACCCTCTAACCAGTGTCAGAAAGTCAGTCATCACTCTTAAAGGCCAGCCTGGAGCCTGTCCCACAAGAACAGGGCACAGGGTCGAACTGCACTCTGGATGGGATACCATCACCACCAGGACACAAGCACACAGCGATGATTCAGAGACACCGATTAAGCCGGCCAGCATGTCATTTGGAAGATGGGGGGAAATCTGAGCACCGCTGATTAGGGGAGAACATGCAAGCTCCACACATAGGTTTCCAACATCTGGAATTGACCCAGGAACTCTAAAGCAGCAGCTCTAACCACCACGCCAGCATGCCAACCCTAACAAAGGCAAACTGGATAAAACAGTGCAGCTGCATTCCGATACCAGTTCAGATACTGGTGATCCCTCATGGCACCTGCCCAGGAAGTGCTACAGTGGGACACTGATTAAAAAAGAAAACATTCCAGGACTGACCTTGGGTGGACTTGTCTCTTGGGAGGTTAAAGGACTACGCGCACGACAATAGAATGAGATGGACATTTCACAGACCCACCTTGTTTCAAATCAAATGGTTGTGGGAGCCCTTCTTTGTCAAGAAGTTTGAGCCAACACAGCACCAATCACTGACACAAGTCACCGATTCCTGAACTTGAACACTGATTGTCCCTACAATCAGAAATTAAATAAAGTCTTCAAGAAACTTTTAAGTGAATGCAATTGAGTAATTATTTGTGTGTGTGTGTGGGGGGGGGGTTAGGGTCATGTCGCCCTCGTTCTCAAATAGCCAGACCAACAAGGCTGATCAAACCCTAACCGCACGTGTTGGCGGTACAGCCGTCTTACATGAATACACTAAAGCACTAGGGCTCTGTGTTTAAAGACGCGATCTTGGGCAGCGAAGGGGACTGCCTCAGCAGTTAAGGACTTGCTCCATCAGTACTTAACGAGCCGACAGCCACAGTCGACCCGAACTGCGTTTATAGTCGCGCCTTCCCTTCCTCCAAACATCCCAAACTTTCCGGTTCCCTTAAGGGCCGGCGAGCCGGCGGGACGCCGCAGAAAGACGCTCCTACGCGAATGCAACTGCAGCCTGGCGAGACCTCTGGTCCCCGCTGCGCGTTTGCGTTGAAAGCCCGGGAGACAGCTCCCCCAGGCCGGCGTGGACGAGCCCGAGCTCCTCCCACTGGGTTACCTGCGCTCGCTCGCGGAAGTGGCGGTGGGCTTCGAGATAAGCAGACCGAGGAAGAGGCACCGGCGGTCGCTGTTTGAACTGTAATCAGCGCAGCGCCTGGCGCGGGCTCCGAGACCTGTTGCAACAGGAATAATCACATCGCGCCCTGCTGGAGACGTGCCTGCGTAAAACACTTTCTTTAAAAAAAAACAAACAGTGTTTATCTTTAAACAGCCGTGCTCCGATCAGCTGACTGTCAACGGGTCGCTGGGCGCTTTTATGAATCGACTGCGAGCCCCGATCCACTAATTCAAGATGTCGCTCCCATGGCAGGGCTGACTGAAGCCAAACTGCAAAGTTGCACTCGATGTGGTCGCGTTAAAATCTTGTGTCTGTAGTCCAGCTATTCGTTTTGACTTTCCCCATCTGGGCAGTAAATCTGCCGTTTACGCTCACTCACACACACGCACAAAAGGGACGGGTATTTCATGTATATCCTGTAGCCACAGGTGACCTACCTTGAACTCCACGGACAACTGTGGCGTATACTCCAGTGTCCACAGCGCCCTGACCAACGACGCCAGCTGCTCAGTGACTTCACCCTTCGCGTGGGGCAGATCTTCACTTTTCACAATCCCATTAACTTTCCTCTGGCAGAAATCCGATTTGTACTGTTCCAAACCGAGATACTCGGCGAACAGGTCCGTATTGCTTAGGCACTGAACGACGGCGTTCATGAAACAGGTGTTGCCATGATTCTTCAAACCCAGTACACCCGGCGTTTTATCCCCGTAGCTCCAAGAAAGTCTTTCCTTTATAGATCCGTGGGAAGACAGTGTCACGCTCTTCTTGACGGCGCTCTCCCCAACCTGAATGTCATCTTTAAGGTTTCCTGAGTGGGCACTCAACGTGCAAGGTGTACTATCCCGGAACCCCCCGTCGTCGTCCTCGGCATCGGGCGGGCTGACATCGCCGAAGTGAGCCAAGGTGCCTAAAGTTTTTAAGATCCTGTTCATGAAATTCCCCACCGACTTCAGCGACTTCCTCCTGAAGAGCTTGCCAGGTTTGCGCCTCTTCTCTTTGCGCTTGGGCGTCTTGCTCTTCTCGTGCTTCCTCGGTTTGTCCTCCCCCCGGTCATCCATTCTCCCCCTGCTCGCCCGACGCTCAGAAACGAAATTAAGTAACGCCGGAGCCGGGCACCCGAGCGGCGCTCCTCACCTGTCCGCCTCGGAGTAATTAAGTTCTTCCTCACGCTACAGGACAGAAGGGCGGACTGCAGCAGCACGGCGACACAGGCGGGTGTGCATGTGTGATACCCCTCAGACATTCCGATGATTCCTCAGTGCTCTTGCGCGCATTGCTATCCTAGTCGCTGGCAGCACCTGGAATGACTGGAAAGGTGAGTTGTCTGTAACTCCATGTTCTGTGCGCCGCGCACTTGCTTCCTTTCCCGAGCTCTTTTCTCTCTCTCTCTCTTTCTCTCCCCCTCCCTGCCTCGCAAAGATAACTGGCTCCAGCTCTCCCTCCCTCTCTCTCTACTCCCGGGGCCGGTGTGTGTTTCTGTTTTGCGGACCTCACCGCGGATCTGCCCTCCCACTCTGAATCTTATTAGCCTGGTTTAGTTTGGGAGGAGAAAAAAAAAAAAGGTGCCGCCGTTGTATCGACGGCGCGTCGTCGCCGTGGAGGGAGCAGAGGGCTAGACAGTGCTACTCGCGGCGAGAGCCGGCGATGCTGCCTGCTGACGTCAGGTTGACACGGTAAAAGGTGTTTATGCGGAAGCGCAAAAAAAAATAGAGGCTCAACAGATGTTTAAAGAAAGACGTTTCTGTGTTCATTTCGTAAACGGCTGTTTATTTCCCCTCGTAAGGAACGTGCACGACCTGAAATGTTGTCACGCATGCATTATTTGCTATCATCTATTCCTTTGTGTTGCATTCTGTAGCTTTCGATTCCGCATTAAAAACTTTAGTTTTTTTTATACAGCGCTTTTAAAAGTAGCTTCTCGAGGCGCTTCACAGAACAGCTACAAAATACAGAAATATATGCACATTGAATATACTCAGTGAGAGGAGATAGTAGAAGGGTGTACGGAATACACTAGGAGCAAAGGGACACGGTTACATATCTAGTTTTATTTAGTAAGTTCTAATTGTCACATTTTTTTATAAATACACAAAGAGAAAAATTAACTTTCTGGAAATGCTATATGCGTCATTTGCAGTGCGGAATCAAATCTGTTTCGTGCTCAAGATGAAACACAAAATGGGAAAAATAAACTTTGTCCACACACACCGCGTGTGTGTTCTTCGCAAACTGGAAGAACTGGAAATGATCGGTCAGTCGTACGAGTGTTTGCTGCCCTCTAGCGGTCCCGTAAGCAATTCCAGAGACCGTATGTTGTGACATTGAAATTAATGCAATGGAGTGGCCATTCAATTTTAAAAAAAGCATTCAGGGCATATTATGCGTTAATCACTTTAATGACTTCACAGTTAGAAATAAAGTTAGAAGTGGTATCTCAAAATGCAATGTTCTTCTCATCAATTATGGCTGCTGTGCTACAGGTTCCAAAGGCACATTCATGTTCAGTATAAGTCACCCTACTGATGGGCTAGCTATACAGACTCTTGTGCATTTTAAAAAGTAATCACGGAGTAAAACAGACAGGAGGCAGGAAGTGGAGGGGTTTTAATTGGTGTGTGTCTCTGTCTAAATTAAGGTATTAAGGATACATAATACCTATCAACCCACAGAGATGTGATTCACACATCCTCTGTATGCCTTCTTTATTCTGTAGAAGAAGTGTTTATTTATGGTACGCTGTGGACGTACAGTGAAAACAAGGTTGAATCCCATCCATCCAATATAAGAAACCCATAATCTTTATTTGATTAAGCCACTTTCTCCTTGTGAGAGTCATGACAAACAGAAGCCTAAGGATAAGAAGCTAATGATAAATTACAGACACAACCTCCAAAAACCTTTTGTCATGTAAAGTAAGAAAAAGGATTTAGTGATGAAGGGATTTTTTTAAAAGTTTTAAGTGAAACTGATAATTAAATTAATCTGGTCTTTTAGGAGTTATCTTTGTGGGACATTTTAACCTGTCCCCACAATGATAGTAATGAATCAGTGCATGTGCTCTCTTCTTCACACTATAGAGCACCCAGCACACTCAAGTAAATACTAGACCTGCTCAGTATTCAGGGCAGACTGGGGACCTCTGAATGCCCTGTTATGTAAGCTTGGTGTTTTGCTAACTTAACACAGCCTTGCACCGGCAGGGTATGTGGGCAGATGCAATAATTTAGGTTTTGAAGCACCAGAATGAAAGTGAACTCCTAATCAGAAACAGCCAGTAATCACCCCTCAACTCCACCCCCACCCTGACTCTCCCCAACACAGGACTCTTTTTTCTGTTTTTTGGGATGCATGGAGCGATACTTCAGCTGCCACTAAGGATTACTGCAAAAAAAGTTTTTTTTTGTATCTGTATTCCTGTATTTTTCACTAAACTACTTAAGATAACTACCTGCAGGAAACATTTTTAATTCAGTATGGTCAATGCATTGATGTAAGGTATATATATATTTTGAATAGCATTTCCCATTTCCTATAGGTATATGTATTCATACAACTAAAGTTATGCTTTTATGACTTTATTCCCTTTTCTCATAATCCTGGTGTCCACTCTTGATATGAATTCACTGATACATTAAAATTCAGTTATACTACATCCTTTGGCCTGCAGAATAAATAGGCCTGTATTTTCTCAGACCAAATCAATTTGACGCAAGGAAGACTTCTAACACTGGAAGTACAGTACGTGAAACACAGCACTTCACTCCGTTTGACTCAACTGTACCACCCGACTATAGCGACACGTTCGAAGTGTGTACTGTTGTGCTACGAACAAAGTTGCTGTCTCTTTTCTCCATAAGATGTTTTTAACCACAAAGGTTAAACATAAAAATCTCAAATGCATCATTTTCCTAAAATATGTTCATATTGACTGAATCGTTACCTACTTAAATCTCTGTTATATCTTCCAAATTACATTTAATAAAACATTAATATGATTTCAGCACTTAGCTAATAATATTTTTTAAACCCGTAGACACATTTGGCTTTCTTGCTATTTTTTAATCAAATTAATTGACAGAGAGTTTTGCAGGAGTACAAAACACCCATAAATTACTTTTTGACTCCTGTAATTTGTCTGCCATCCCAGTGGGATCAATAAATGCAGTGTGGAAAAAGACTGCCCTGCAGTCATGTGTTAGATATTGGGGTGATGTAGTTACACATCAATTAATGCCAGCTCTTTAAATATTCTTCACACTTTATTTCACAAATATGTATAGCTGAAAAAATACTGCAGTTAATTTGTGTTTTGAAAGTTACAATGGGTACAACTGCACAGGTAGCTGGGAAACCCTCATGGTTACTGTCACTGTCCTAGAAGCATTTGCCTTGTGATCCTGGGCGGAATGGCACCCAGTCGGCCCGCCAGCCAGTCTTTTAGTCTGAGACTGGGTGTGGGTACTTCCACCTGAGCACTGCGCCATCTGCACTGGAAGTGATGATGTACTTGCTGTTGGAACAGATCTTCACACGGGTGATGTTGCCACTGTGCCCGATGCCAACATGGGTCACCTCTCCTTCAGTGTACCCCCACACCTTTACGAGTTTGTCATCACCACCTGCATGGAAACGGCACCCCAGGGATACAGTGTTTAGTATTTCTGTTAACTGAAAGACTAATCATTAATGCCAAGGAAACTAATACTACCACAATGTACTTTGGTATAAATCAAAACCACTTAAACCATATAGGGAACTGGTGCATGTCCCACATGTCCACAAAACAACGTTTTAGGTTACAAATAAGGGTCCTTACTTTTTGAATTTCAAGCGAATTTCAAGCGTTTCAATTTCAGTCGTACTATAACATCAAACCATAGCCCGTGTAGCCGACTGAATTAGACAATCTATCAGAAAATAAAACAGTTTGATCACTCATTCTGGAAATTCCCGAATGTGCTTTTAACGCGTAAAGGTAAAGCACTGTGCTGCTGCGCTCATATTTTTATGATCTTTTGCTCTGATGCTTCAAGAAGAGAAATGTACTTAAAACTGACAAACACTACAGATAACAGCAATGAAAAGGTGTGCCCCTCTGATATTATTGGCACATAATTTATGTCCTGTACCAGTAACAAAATGGTTGCCATCACTTGAGATGTCCATGCCATTAATGGATCCAGACAAAGAGCCCTCCAATTCCCGAATAGCAGACCCATCAAACACTTCCCAGTATCCAATCTACAAAGAAAAAAAAAGAAATAAAGATTGTTTTAAATTTCACAGATTTAAATCATATCTACGAAGAGATACAGAAATAAAAGGGGACAAGTATTACATGTTGAGGCCTAGGTCTTCCAGATCTCTTATTCATTTACTTAGCTGTAAATAATCCGAAAAGGCATGAAGCTAAGAGTGGATATATGGCCAAATAAAAAAAAATCAGACGCATTTCTCCTGTTGTCTTGATTTATGTAACTTCTTCTGTATTGTACAAATCATGTACTCTGATAACCATTACTA
Source organism: Atractosteus spatula (assembly GCF_055471065.1). Lineage (NCBI taxonomy): Eukaryota > Metazoa > Chordata > Actinopteri > Semionotiformes > Lepisosteidae > Atractosteus > Atractosteus spatula. Next base: position 47,118,472 of record NC_142716.1, on the reverse strand, counting down.
ATGTTAAAACATCTTGGTTTTATCTTATAATTACCTCATTCAGGATGGTATGTAATACACTTTTTCTTCTTCATCTGACATTAAGTACCCTAGAGGATTCTACTTGTTCTCCTCGTCCTGTTATAATGTGTAGGTATAGTGCACTCATGACTCCAGTGGCCTCATGCATTCTAGAAAGGACCCAGCTCATTTGTGGATTTTATAGCACTGTCTTGATATTCTCCTAATAAGTCCTCTATATGTAAATGTGCACCACTACCGTCTGTCAAAACATAATGCTCAGCAGTTTAAAAAAAATATGTTTATGCCTCAGAATGAGAGCTAATCATTTCTGGGGTTTGGCAGCTGTCTCCTTCCAGCTAGGTCTTACAGCATCAATTGCTATTTGAAGATATTTATAGCACATTATTAACACAATCGCCTTGACAATTGATGACTTCTCTTATTAGTTCAACACGATTGTTAATTAAAAACAAAGAACTAAGAGTGGATAGATATAAATAAATAGCAGCTACTTATGTTAAACCCCAAATCCTGGGCTAAAAAAATGTATTTCTGAAACAGGATTTAGCTGAGACAAGCCAAGTATTTAACCCTCTGCAGTAGTAATACACTCAAAAAGGAAAACTAACATCTTTGTTTCTTGTACTGATATTTATCTAAACAACCTTCATGAGATGTATTATACATGTATTATAGATAATAAAATGGCAATCATACAGTATGTGTGCCCGCACTTCTAATTAGTGTAACAACACAATCAAATACATTACACACCCTCATTCAACCCTGCTCATATATTTTTGAGAACACATTGTTCTCAAAAATACTATTTAAAGTACAAAACAGTTGCATAGAAAAAGAATAGTAGGGGGTTTCTTATAGTAGGAAACAGACCACTACTAATGGTCTGTTGTGAGTGTGGTGCACATTACTAGGAAAAACTTCTACTGGTAGTAACTGTGATCATTACTGTCTGCCTGCTCTCTATATGGACAGCATAAGTGTCTGGCTTGCATTTGATCCAACCACAAGCATAAATTAACTGTAGACTCTGCTATTAAGAGCAGCTACTATCTGAACAAGGCAAATGATCTCATGTTAGGCTTTGGTATTTCTAAAGGACTAATAAATGTGAAATGTCAATTAATAAGCTTATTTATTTTCTCGTATCTCTCATATTTGTTCTCTGACCCATAGTAATGCATCACTAAGGACAATTCAAGACCAGTTAGTGCATGTATATCTAAGTAAAACGTTGTTTTTGTTTAACATTCAATTATCAGTTTTTTTCCTAAGCAACATGTTTCACTTCCTAATCTTCTTATGTGGTAGTCTTGTATTTAATAATCCTCTTTCACTCAAATCACTGATAGCTGACATGTGGCGAGCGTTCTGGTGCACTATGGCTGCTGTCGCATCATCCAGGTGGGGCTGCACACTGGTGGGGGTGGAGGGGATCCCCATTACCTGTAAAGCGCTTTGAGTGGAGTGTCCAGAAACGTGCTATATGTGTAAGCAATTATTAATTATTATTATTATAAAGTGCCACCAGCATTGAAAAATCAACATTGGTCTTGTAATGGAAGTGTAAGCAATTATTAATTATTATTATTATAATTAAATCAGGCCATGGAGAATCCTTTACAAATAAATTAATAACGACTTTCAAAAATGTTTCTGTGCTCCTGCTCCATAATTAGAATAATATTTATTTAGGTCAAGCCTTCGTTGCAAAGCCAGAATAAAACCCAAGACTCTGGAGCTCAAAGGCAAAAAAGCCAAAAAACTCACTGCTATGCTTCTCCCTAACTTAGAGAAAGTCAGCCAAATTCTCTTAAATAAATTATTGACAGGAGCTCCATATGACAAGTTCTTCCAATTCTGAAATTTTATATACGATTGCCTTATTAAAGTGTATGACCAGTCAGCCTTGCATGCCTTTACATAATCACTTCAGGATTATCACAGAAAGTTACTAACCTCTGAGTTTCTAATGGCATTTGCAAGCTGTTCATGATCTCTACATTTTGTGCACACGGTACACAGTGTATTGTAGCACCTTGATCTCCACTAAACATATTCAATTTTAGCAGTTGTCTGTCCTTAACCAGGCAGCGTAACTATGTTTTCAGCTAGCAGATGGTGATTCTGGCATTCTTCCACTCAGAAGATATCATTGCTGTCCATATTAGGGTGTGAAGCAAAGTTCTTTTCAGCAGCATCAATATGAAGCCCCAGCATGCCATCCTGTTACTGATTGCTAATCAGCTGCTAAGAGTGAGATGGAAAATTCTACATCTCAGTTACGATGGTCATGAAATAAACAGGTGATGATTGCTTATTTTATCAATTTGTCTTTGATGTTGTTAAATGGTATGTGTTCATGACACCACTGCATTTATGAGGCTGATAAAGCTGATTTAAAGTGAAAATTATTTATTCAGGAATGCCAAAATAGTATGGTTTATAGGTTTTCCGTGTTTAGAAAAACAGGAAATGAATGACCTTTGATGTAAGGCTCGAATACAAACAATATAAATGAAATAGTTATTTTGATATAAAAGTAAGTTACCTGGCAATTTCTGTTCAGAAATGCAATACAATTCATGTTAAATGTCACTAACAATTAAAATCAATATCAAACTCTGAGATATTTTGTGATTAGTTTTTAGAATGTGATTCCTTTTTTCCTTATTTTGCATACCTACTTTTCACTTTTTCCACTGTAATTTATATTTCTGTTTTTACAGACCATTAAGCAAAATATAGTATGCAATTTTGCAATTCAAAAAAGAACATTGGAATATGTCAGCTCAGATGATATAAAAAGTACTTTCTTTATTCATCTCTTTACCTCCTTGATAAAAGAGATCTACCCTAGCGAGTGTTGCAATAGCCCAGGCTTCATCATTCGTTCTTATTACAGTGTCACAAGATTCTCTTCACTGAAATTAATGGCGCAATCATGAGAGCAGAACATCTTATACAAGGCTAATAAAGGGACATTTAGAGGAAAAAAAGGTGCTGCATAAAGCAGTAATTTATATCAAAAGGTATTTAAGTGCACTATAATAGGACCAAGATTCAGGGGCACTCAGTACCGCCCATGCGATGTACTGAAGTACATGGCTCTGGCATTCCAGTGTCCAGCTGCAGCCTTACCTTTCTGTCTGTGCCGCTGGTGATTATCTGAAACTCTTCTGGGTGGTAGCAGACACATCGGAACAGAGTGTTCGCCAGCACCATTTGATTCCTCACAACTCGGCTAGCAGCACAAATGAGAAAAAACAAAATGGTAAACCGCCGCTATATAACACTGAAATTTTACAGGTTTGTTATTGTTTAGTCTGGCAATTAAAGACATACATGATATATTTATTTTAAATAGTCCACTCTCCTTCTGGTACTCATTCATCATGTTAATTGTGGACATACCAGCTTTATTTCACCATGTTTTAACATTGAGACTGCAATGCAATTAAAACATACAGTATCCCACCTTGCTGTTCAGATTGTATTTGTTTCAGAAATGCTACCTAAGTGGCATTATGGTTTATGGTGTAGCTAAAAGTGTGCAGAGGCAAAGTGACACTGACTCTTGTCCAATCAGGTGCTGCGCATACAGTATACACTATCATATACATTAGGCAGAAGGGCATAATACAGCTCCAAACAAAAAGTCTTTGAGAGCTGAAAAAACATTTTTTGGTATAAATTAAATGCATCCCACGATACAGTTGTCTGCATGCCTCAGTTAAAAAGAAATTAGATTCTGACCATGACAAGTGCTTGAGCTCTGTACTTCAGCAGCAGAAAGTACACACACTGAATTTGGGTTAAATCCAATAAAACAGTTGATATTTTTGAATTGGAAGCATAGGTCATGCAACAGCACACTCTCATAACAAACAACCGGTTCAAGATCGTCAGTTAAGCATTAAATCTTTATGTTTCTGATATTTAAATCATGTTGTTTATTTTCCCTTTGAACCAACTGTACGGTTTATCTAACAATTTCAAAGTGTCTTTGAGCAGTTTACTTTTCTTCTGACAACAGCATATTGCTGCCCTATAGTCACACACGAGAGAATATTTTCACCCTGTTGTGCTACAGTTTTTGTTGTTACACAAATACTTAAGCCACACTTAATAAAGAGCTTGGGTATTTTCCTCACACATGGCACTAACGGATAAAATTAAATTGTGAGTGCAGCTTATTGTGCCAACAACACCAACCAAAGAGAAACATTCTGTAGTGTAAAAGGAGGTAAAACTGAATTATATTTGAAAACGCGAGATGAAAAGCAGCTGAACTGAGGGACAGACAGTCACGCTGGCACTTACACCAGGTCCCAGATAATACAAGTCCCATCTGAGCTGGCAGTGACACACTCCTTGTCGTTCTTTGTGATCTTTATAGAGGAGACGGTGGATTTGTGTTCCTTCATTGTTTCGGCCAGCCTGTGGAAGCCGTGCCCAATTTCCCAGACCCGCACCTGAACACAAAAGAACACTTCAGTACGTCCAACGATCTGGACTGGCAAGAAAAAAGTTAAAGAAATGGAAGAAGATTGTATGCTCCCAGTGACACATTTCGAACGGTTAAGTTGATTGCAACACATGTGACGACAGGAAACGGTATAGATGTTTAAAATTCCTTTGAAGAGTAGGTATTAAGTAGATGGGAAAACATCTATTAACCCATGAGCAAAATCTGACTTTACTGAAAATGTCCTTTCCAATAAAAGGCTACGCTGAAGAGTGACTAAATATTTTGAAACACAGCACATGGCTTACCTGCCCCTCTCCTCCTCCGCTCACAATCCTCTTGCAGTCACTGGTCGTAGCAAGGGCTGTCACACCCATGCTATGTGCATTGTTAATAGCAAACATCAATTTGCCACTTTCTGGGGTGAAGACCCGGATTTTCCCATCATTCCACGCTGAGAGAAAAGAAACAACTGTTATCTCGCCAGACTCGATGACACCTATCGTACACGACATCTTCCATTCCCTCTTCTTCTGGGTGGGCGTTTTTTGGATGGAGTCAAATGTTTGTAGTCTCTGCTTTCTATGTTCTTACACCCTCCCAGCACATCAAAAGTCTTTCAGATGATCGATACACATTAGCAAGAAAAACTCAATCACTTCTAATTGGGCAATTTTATTACTGTAAATTCTACTAAATTTAAAAAAAAACTGTATTGGAGCATGATCTTTTAAACCTTATGTAAACAAAGAAGGCAACACATGAAGTACACTGTTGAATAGGGTACAACATCATGTTAATGGCTTGCTGTTTGGCTTCCATAATTGTCTTTTTAGATGACAGACTTTTTATGACATTCATTACATTAACAAGACATCATATGCAAAAGTTTATTAAATGAAGAGTTAAAGCAAGTGTGAAATTAAGTAAAGACCTTACCACTGATAATACTCCTTCCATCTCTCATGAACTCCACAGCACTGCACGTCATGTTAGGCACAGTTATGCGTAAAAGCTCTTTAGAGGTCTCGGTGTGCCACACTCTTATGTCATTCTTTGAGCATGTAGCAAAGAGATCGGAGGAGCCACTGGAAGAACAATCAGAGTGCCATTTTGATTAAAAACTACTTATTATGCAAGGACATTTCACCAAGCATTCAGACTTCACTGCAAAAAGACGATGAATAATAATCCCTCTTTTTCTTTCCTTTTAAATGAAATTATATTTATAATAGCACATTGTTATGCTTTCAAATACTAGATGGCCCAATTCACTTCATTTTTTTAATCTGCTGTCTCCCTCTGGTGGTACCCACACATAGTGTACAAACCCATAAACTCTTAGAAAAGGAGAGCTGTGACATAGACCTATGATTTCACAAATTGAGCTCACATTCAAAACATTTATGTCTCCAGGAGTGACTGCCAAGTCTTTCAATACCGAAAGGTATCCCGGATATATACTCAGCTAGCTCTTTAAATTTAGTTAAGAACTAAATCACTTTTATGTGGCACTCACAAAATTTATACAAAAATGAATGTATAAATCAAAAATAAAACTACAGATATCACAAATTGGACTGGACTTTAATATTGTAGAAAGTTATTTCAATCCTGTTTTATTACCTTTGTTAAGTTCAATAACGCTCTTTTATTTCTTATGGTAAATCATCTACTTGTTAAATGTGTCAATGTTTATTAAAAACAATTCTGTACTTGACGTTCAGGTTCCTTGTTACATACTTGGCGCGCTATGAAATTTTAGCCTTGTAACTACAACTAGTACGTAATACTATAGAGCATGCCAACCACCTAAACTGTCCATGTTTCAGTTCATGTGATACTTACAAGGGGAAGGCAACATCGTTAACAGCATGACTGTGGCCTGTGCTTATGAGTTCTTCTTTAAAGTCAGCGTAGTTCAACCGATAAATCTGAGAAGATTCTGCTCCTGCAAAGAACTGGTGCCCCTGGCCTCGCAGAGTGATTGATGTCACACCACCTTCAAGCTGCACTTTTCTTAAAATACAAAAAAACAAATCACATATACAGGTAATTGTCAAACATTTTTAAACTTGTTTTTCATGGATAGGCTATGATCTGTTATCCCTTTGGATTTCAAGAGCAACTGTATCTTACTTCATGGGTTTGAAGTTTGCCTCTTTGCAAAGGCTCAGCATACCATCTCCTGACCCCACAAGCATATCGCCAGTTTTCAGCATCTTCAGAGTATTAACTCCCTGCAGAAACAGAAACAATTACTGCTCTTTTCGGACTGAATTTTCTGTTTTCAGCAAAGAGCTGCAAGTAACAGAAATAATCAGGATTACAATTTGTTCAGTCCACCACAGTCCAGACTCATCTTAATAATGTCCTCCCCAACCAGCATTCCTTCCATTCATAAGAAACACATTTTCTTCCACTTTGGATGAAAAAAACCCGTGGTAATAGCTCTGTTTTATTCCTCTTAAGGCTGTAGCTTCATGGTAGTGTATATACCTTTGAAGTGTATTTTATCTCTTTGTACTTTTCACTTAACAAAGCAAAATGTGTTGTATTGGTACATACAGTAATGAGAAATAACATGCAGGAATCTAGCAGCCCAATGTTACCTACTGTATAAGTAAAGACACATTCTTCCACAAGGAAATTGTTTATAGGTCTTCTCCCCCAATACTAATTATCACATTTAAAGAGAAATGTTGCTATTTCTAAAACAGAAGGCAGACATCTTATTTCTATAGTTATTCAGTGATTTGCCATGTGAACACCTTGAACACCATTTTCTGGGGGGAGGGAGGTTTCCCATTATTATTTTTTTCGTTCTGCGATTCCCCTTTACAAGAAACGTAAATCGCACACCCAAGTTATGCAGACGGAGGTTTGTCTTTGCACAGTTCTGAAAAGCAGCACCACCATTATTCTGAATTTCTTTCTGTGATTGAACCCACCTTGCTGAATTTCTCTTTCAAAGGTGCACAGTAGTTGAGAAGTTTGGTTTTGAGATTAATTTTCAGAACATCCCCGGTAGTTGTTCCACAGTAGAAAAAGCTGTCATCCTCCGGAATCTAAAATATAGTCATGACACCATTGTCATATTTACTGCAAGCTGTAGAAACACTAACTTGTTTCATTTCAATTTTTTACAACTCTACTCAACTAATACCTCTTCATTCTAATCTCTAGGGACTGTTCAGTCCAGGTCTGACTTACTTCTAAGCATTTTACTATTCTCTTCAGCTGTCCAGTCTGACATTCTGTAGGTCGGATTTTTCTGTTTGGAAGATCCAACTCCCAAACACGAAGTGTCCCACTGCATGAGAAAGAGTATCATTATTATTCTAATGTCACAATGTCTAATTATTCCAACTCTCAGACCTACATAAGCTAACACAAAGCATGATGTTCCAATAAAGCCATGCTTGTGTGACATTGTAAATTTAAATACCGATACGTTTTTGGCAAGACATGTGAGTGACCTCTACACTGCAGAGATCATAAGGCCGGAGGTGGGTTGGATCACTGTTGTGCTACACTCAGTCTTACCACTGTGCTGGAGATTTTTGTAACTGAGTTTGATATAGTTCAACATCTTAACACCCTTTAAGTTGGAATGTAGGATAGCTAGGTTTAAGGAAACCAATAAAGATGATTTGTAATAAACAACATGTCTTGAACTGTGTTCTTCATTTTAAAAGCCATCAGTCTTCTGTCTCGTGGATTATCAGGTTGATGAACGTGAATGCATATCATGTCAATTGAGGTCACATTAACTTACTTTCCAGCCGATACAAAAATGTAATCACTTTGGTTGGAGAACTTGACTGTCAGGCAGTGACCTGCACTGTGGGCAGAGGCAGGGCTGCCACAGATCGCCTCTCTGCTCTCGATGTTCCACACAACAATGCTGAAAGATACGCACAACATTTGTTGACAGTAAATTTGTCATTGAAGTATTGTAGATACTTTAAATAACAAACATGTGATGGTTTTACATCTCCAAACAGAATACTAAGGTTACTGAAAACAATAAGACTTGTTACACTGGGTTCCCACAATCTCTGGTTCAATTTTGCTGAACTCGCAGTGTTGCAAGTCTTACAGCTGCATGTCTCGCGCGCTTCTCTATGGCATCTTTAATCCATGGTTAATATGTTTATTTGCTCTGCCTAAATATAGAACAGCAGTCAGCTGAAAGTGACTTAAATATTACAACTAATCTGTTTGGCCAATGCTTTCATTTACTGTACATCCATTTATACAGCTGGGCATTTCAGTGGAACAATTTGGGTAAAATCTTGTTCAAGGGCACAACAGCAGTGTCTCACCTGGATCTTGAGTTGTGTTTCTCAATGTTCCAGAATGAAGTCAATGCACTTTTAACCATTGTTTCCCTCTTTTTTTTTTCTTGAAAGTGTTTTCTCCAGTTTTTAAAAGACTTCTAATTCCATTTTCAGATCGTGAGGGTACCTAATTTACCATTATCATAAATATCATGATAATCCTCAACAACTGGACATAACCACCTCTAATGTTTTCAAAAATGAAATTAATTACAAATTGTTTGCTGTTGTTTTAATTGACTTTTTAGTGTAGTGTGCCTTGGACTGGTTTGTGCCTTGAAGAGTTTGTTTTTAGAGAAGATGTTTTATAACTATGGATGAAAACGAAGACAAGTTTAGCAAACAAGACTTTGCAAAGGACAAAAAATGTGAAGTTCAAACCAGCTACCACAGCCTATCTGAAATGGAGCATGTCTTATTAACTCATTATAACTCAACATGTTCTATGACCTATTGTCATTGTGCAGCACACATGAATATACCCTGGGCCTAATTATCTACATGACCTACTGTAACTGTCACACTTATTCTGCTACACACTATATTCAATCACCTTATTCCACAAATTACCTGCCATCATCCTGGCCTCCAAGGGACACCAAATACAAGTCACTGGGGGAAAATGCTAGGGCTTCAACCTTTGCCTTGTGGAGCTGTAATCTAGTGTACATTTCCTTCCTGGAGTAATCCCAGACAATGATATCAGCCTGCAATGATTAACACAGAAATTGTGTCCATTTTAATGCAATGATAAATGGTCATATTGGAGTGATTTAATCAGTGGAGACTGCAATCTGTATTAGGACCACTATTCTTCCTAATGTATAACAGTGATCTACATTCTGAAAGATTTATCAGTCTGGGTTTGCCAATGATACCACAACAGGGGATTATTATTATTCCATGTTTCATTCTCATCATTGCTGTTTTAACAGTATCATTGTATGTATGCAGCTGTTTTCACCTGCATGTTATGTGGTAGAGACCCTTTGTCTGTTAAATGTTGAAGCAATAATTTTACTTGTTCAAATTGTAGAAGTCAAGATACAACAAAATATTAATAATAATTAGCATGAATTTGTTTACTAGATGCCCATATCAGGGACAACTTACAAAATATACAATCCTAAATAACACAAAAAATAAATCATTGAAATAGAGCAGACAAAAATCTTAATGCAAAGAAAAAACAGTGAAGAAGACATATTAAACAAGTTTCTCTAAATGTCTAAAATAGTAGGCACAACATGTCAGGTATGAAGAAAAGTAACAGTCCTGTAACCTGTGCCAAAGCGTTGCCATTTAATTACAGTTTTTTTCTATGGTAGGCATTTAAGGGCATATATCCTTTAATTTTTATTCATCAGTTTACCTTAAAGCCCATGAAGGTGACTTGACCTGAAGCAACATATTTTCCAGTTCTAGACACAGTCACGCAGGAGACATTGTTAGTGTGGCCATGCAGAAACTCCTGCTTGTTGCTCTTGAGGCTCTTGATGATGACAGTACATCCCAGAGGATAAATGAGGTGTTCCTGGTCAGGGTGGGCAATCAGGCCAGAGAACACTTGTCCTGAGAAAAGGGTACAAGACCTCCCACGTGTTAAATAAATTCAGTCCAATTTTTTGCTCCTACAGTATATAATTACCTTCCCACCACTGTTAACATGAATGAAGATGGACTAGTTTATTATCAGAAATGAAGATCTCTAAAGGAATAATGTAAGTAAAAGAGTAAAAAGATTCAGATACACAGGCATATTAAGATATCCACTTCAGTTGTACCTATACGGCCATTTAGAGGAGGCTGAACAGCAGTGCACAAATACAGTACATGACTGCAAAAAAGAAATGTTTGTGTTGTAGAGAAGGCTGGCCTGACTGAATTTTTCACCATGTTTATTTAGCTGTTCAGAACGTGAACTGAAACAAATGAATCACGAATCATTTGAACCTTATGTATAACATAAACCCCTTTATCATCTATACAGGTGGATGTTAACCCACACGGCTTTCTCCGGCCACACCTCCTACAGTGCCTGGAGACCATCTACAGGGTCTTCTTTCACCCGTTTACATCTCCTAGTGGCGGGGATGGGACAGGGACGTCTCCCTGCCACCCCCTGCAGCTGGCCTCCCTCGAATTAGGGGTTTTCGGCCCCCAGCACCCGTCTCTTCTCCTCAGAACACAGCCAGAGGCTTGCCTTTTCTGCCTCTTCCGCAAGCTCCTCTGCTGCCCCTCTTCAGTGTCATGCCAGCCCCTCCCAGAACCCTGCGGAGTTGTGACACTGATGGACTTATAAAGCTTCCACAGGGTAGATGAAGGGTCTCCAGCCACCTCTTCCTTTCACGTACAGCTTCCATGCCCTCCTCCTATGGGACGGTCAGTTCCGCAGGGAGTACAGTCGTGGTCTCTTCTGCCTACACCACTACAGGAAGCAGGGCCGGGCTGCAGACTTCCCTAGGGAACTGGAGCTGCCCGCCAGGGTCCACCTCCGTCTTCCACTCCTGGTGTGAGGATCTTTGCCGTCACCCTGCCTCTGATCTCCCCCACCCCCTGACCTTCCCTGGAGAGCACAGCCTGCTGTGATGCTGGTGGAGGACGGTTTGCCTCCTGCCTCTTGGCCTCCTATATAAATACTGCCCTTGTTGAAGCGTTGTAAATCCTCATCATAAAGGGCCGTGAAGTTCTAACGCTTTACCAAGCTTTACAGCTTTGATACGGTAAAAGCGACCTACTGTAGATGTTACTGACTGAAATTCAGAAACTTAACTGGATTGTGTCTCAAGCACAGCACGTCCAGGGTTTCTTTCCTTTCAGTGTCGAATTGTATGTTTTGCAGGAAGCTTTGAAACGAAACTTAAGTACTTGAATCGTTTCTGTTAACGTTGTTGGAAAAAGGCAGGGTGCCCCCAGGCACAAGGCATCTCAAAAAAAGATCCCGAAACTGAAACAACGCGACCGTCATTCAATCGGTTCACAGAGCATCAAGTGCATACAAATGATATTTATTTTCTTGCGTGTTTACAAAACTTACAATACTCAGAGGCCGCCGAAATACACATCACTTTAATCGAACTGCGAAAACGCCATGCCGCAAACTAAGCTAAAAGCAAACCAAAATAAAAAAATAAAGATGAATACCATTAAATCCAATGACTGATTCCAGCTCAAGCAACGGGACCTCAGGCGTGTCTCCAGCCATCGTTGTCTTCGCTATTAAAGATAAAATATTTCTGTAGTTTGATGAGCTAGAATGTCTCCTCTCTTCACTCAAAAGCCTCCTGTACGTGTAACCTAGCAACAGAACGTTTTGTTTGGGCCCGTTGCTAGGAGCCCAAGTAACATGCGCAGTTGGTGCGGGTCCGTTTGTGACGTAGCCGGTGATGTATTAATTTTTGCAGTCGGTGACTTCTGAAACTATGTTTAAGCGGCGCCCTTTAGCAGTGCGAACGAAAAACTCTACAATATGATGTCTTTCTGCAAGTTAATATTAGTAAATTTGGTCCAGCGTTGAGGTCAGAATGGAATACAGATATAAGCACAGAGGACCAGAAATAATTTCGCCTTTAGTGTCACAATACGTAATGAATAGCATGTGGAAAAAAATGCAACTTTAGAATATGAAACCTTTTCTTTAATTGGTCAAAAATATGTACACACATTAACCACACCAATATGCTGTGCAGCACATAATGGATATATAAACATTGAGCTCATTCAGATGAAACACAATTATTGAGCAATCAAAATAAAGCAACGTGAACAATCGGTAATTAAATATACTTTGAACTGTGAATAACCGTTGTTAAAAACTTCAAACAAACGAATAAATAGTAATAACAACTTCTTCTATTCACTACATTTTTCACATTATTAGTGGGGTTATAGAGAGTTCTGGATTCCCCAGGCTTCCAGGCACTGAATCCTGAAGCTGTCTCGGCAGAGAGGGGGGTTCTGGAAGGTGTCACAGTGTTCTGTCCATCCGTTCAGCAGGTCAGCTGCAATGCACAAGGCCTGACCCCCACCGCCTCCTGGAGAGAGAAGAGAGCAGGAGAGCAGGATGTCAGGAGCTCAGCGTGTTTAACTCTGCAAATACTGAAATCCTCTAAGCCAAGATGGGAGTCTGCCCACTGTAAATAAACATCAAAATATGATCTGAGCAGCTGAGCTCGTATTAGGAACCAGGACCTTGTTAAATTGCCTTGACATTTCCTGGGGAACCCATTAGGTCCCCACACACATACAGAGGGCACAAATTATTCCATGCTAGCCAACGTGTTGGCAAAGTACACCTTGACTTAAAAAAAAACACCATATCTCAAGCATCAATTTCCTGTATGTTCATTTTCCTTTCTTAAAACTGGTTTTCCGTGTTCACCTGCACAACGTGGCACGGGGAATGTCAGGAGGAACGTGGAGACAGAAAGGCTGGAAGAACAAACAAGCCCGTAGAAAACTGACACACCGTGCAACCCAGAGGCCTTGCAGAGGAGCACATGTGCAAAACAGAAGAAGGACATAAAACGTATCAGAAAAAAGCCCAAAGATTTTCTGAGACTCATTTTCACAGAGGACTGTGGTCTACTGGAACCCACCCTCTCGTCTTGTGGTTTAAGCCGACTGTGGGACCCTTTGAGAAACAGGTAGATGGAATTCATAGGTCGACAACTTAACGAGCAAGATAGACAGAATGGCCTCCTGTCATTCAGAAACTGTTCTTACAGCACATCCCCTGTGAAGATGGGAGGTGTCTGCTGCGTGGGATGTGTTGGGCTAAGTGGAAGATACTTTCTTTGCTTCCGACCTTACCAATGATAATCCTTTCGGTGCCCCCTGCCATGAACATCGAGGCAGGGAAAGGATGATTTGGGGGTTTTCTGGGAGCAGGCCCGGGTGGGGAGCCTTCAGAGGGCCTGGAGAACGGGACAGTCAGGTAGCTGGGATCCTGGGGTGTCCCTCCTGGGCCGGCCAGCGTCACAGGAGGTGGGACCTCAGTGCCCAGGGCTGGGGGAGGCTCCAGGTGTGTTGAGGAGTGGATGTGGGTTTCCTTCGTGATCTTGGGCTGGTGGAGGATGGCCCACTCGTAACGCTCCATCTCAGGGCACAGCTGTGGAGAGGAAATGCCAGACCAGCCCATTGTCATCTCTTCTTTTTTTCATGAACCTCGAGACCCATGCATGGTCAAGAGCCATGCTTGTAAAGAGGCATGAGGAGGGGTGAATATCTGGATAGTCTTTCTAAAACTGGTTGTAGATAATGCACATAATGTACAATAGCTATTGTTCTGTTATTCTGTTATTCTCTGAAATGCTGCACAAAAATACCCCTGCTTGCTCAGTTATTCCTGGTGAAGGCTGCAGCACCCTGCAACCCTTCCCAGATGCATAAGGTGCAATGTAGGACTTCAGTCCATAGCAGGTCGCACACACACATTCGGACAATTCAGAAACACCAGTTAACCCAGTTAGCACATCTTTGGAAGCTGGGAGGAAACTGGAGTACCTGGGTCCATGAGAACACTGAGAGAACACGCAAACAACACAGAACGTGTCCCCATCCAGAATCATGCCACCCGTCTGGAAGATAGTTTTTCTTTATTTTAATTTTTTAGAATTGTCCTTCACTCACGGTAAAAACGAAGCACTCCCCAGTGCCAAAAAAGCTCAGGCCCTTCCCACCACCTTTGTTTCTTTCGCTCCAGTCGGACGAGAGGAATGCACCGCAGACCTGCGGGGTGAAGAGAGGAGTCCTGACATCACTCAGAGCTCAGAATTTCACTGAGCTTTCTAGAATCTTTGAAGTCACAGCACCAGTTGTTGGAAATGCCTGTTTTGACATCATACCTTAATTATTAAATCAACGTTTCGTCTTTTCGTCTTTTTTGGGACTTTTGTGATATGACATCGATTCTTAAATAAAAAAGCAGTTATCTACTCACTTCCTCGTCTTCAGTTTTGAGCAGAAGAACAGTCGGTTCACTGCCTTCAACTTGCGAATAAAACCTGAGGAAAAAACAACATTTTTTTTTTAACAGGGATGAAAAATATAATTTTTGTCTCTTCCATTTAATAAAGCACTGGGTACACACAATGTATGGCAACCTACACAAATTAATTATTAATCATCATTAATAATCTGTCTGGCTAATTCTAATATACTTTTACTATTATGATACTGTAATTATAAATATGCCAAAGTTCAATGTGAGTAGGAGCAAAGATGAGCAATTTTCCAAAAAGTTTCATGCAGTCACCCATTTAAGGATGAGTGTCTTTGTTTTAAATTTCAGTTACAGGCAGTATTACTCAGCACATTTTTTGGTACTGCCAGCCAGTCACTCTTTTCCATGGAGAGAAAATTCTGCGATATTAAACCACAATGGACTCATGAGAACAACGATATTTCAAAACCTATCTGGACATATGCCTTCAACCTGCAAAATTGCAGTCATGTCAGTGCAAAAGTTTTTAGGTTGCATACCCTTAAACTTAGATGGGTTTGGTAGGTGTTATTCTCTGATGGACGACAGTCACAAGGGGAATTTTGTACCTTCAGTGTGCTAAATGTTCCAAAAACTAGGACTAAACCACTGGCTCCTGAAGGACTTAATCTAAGCTTAATTGCCAGTCTCGCTACAGGCTCGTTACAGCCTGAGCTGCAAAACAGCAGTTGCCAGCTGAAGTGCTCACCTCATTACCTACCTTTGTATCTTGTCAAGTGAAGCACTCCTCAATGATCACGCGTATGTCGGCTTTGAATTGAGAACAGTGAGCTAGTTCTCGCGGAATGCTGCCCTTAGAAAGGTTAAGGGTGTTCGAGGGTCAGAGGGTCAGGCCCTGGTCAGAACCATTTACTGCAGCAGGCAGGGGCACGGTCACATCCTGCTCAGACCACCCAGCTGTCTGGCAAGTGGTTTTGTGCTTGTTTGAGTGAGTGTCTGTACCATGAGGACAGAGACGTCAGCTCATGAAAGAGCTATTAACTTAAGACTTTTTTTTGGGCTGTGATGGACAGCAGGAATGTCATCATAAGCAGACAAGCTTCCCTTTCACTTTTTGACGAGAACTCCTTTTGATCAGTGGTATTTAAAAAAAAGGCATATTGAAGTTCAAAAGTACAATTAGCTGCACATTGTTTTTCCATTTCTCAGTGTCTGCTTTTCTGACGTTTAAAGGCAATAGTATTCATTTTAAAATGTGCAATTACATAACAGATTAGTAATAACCCCCCCAATGTGTCAGACAAATTTATGGACCAAGACTGCTCATAAAATATGACCAATGTAGAGAATCGCACATTCTCATGTCACAGTCATGTGATTTATTCTTGGACTGTCCTACCCTGGTGATTCATGGCATAGATGTT
The DNA here is from genome assembly GCF_055471065.1 of Atractosteus spatula. Classification (NCBI taxonomy): domain Eukaryota; kingdom Metazoa; phylum Chordata; class Actinopteri; order Semionotiformes; family Lepisosteidae; genus Atractosteus; species Atractosteus spatula. The sequence goes on along the minus strand of NC_142716.1, from coordinate 47,102,269 downwards.
AGAAAGTTCCTCCATCTTCCCAGGCTTGAGAAAATGCCCCCTTTATGGGCAACAATGCCTGTTTTGTAAATGTCATTTAATTGAGAGCAATGAAGAAGAAATCACTCAAATATCTGTCTTGTACTCTTCCAATTACAGTACCCAGATATCCGAACAATAAAAACAACATTTGCTAACTAAAATATTCAGATTTTCACATTTGTCTTCCTTTCCATATTTGTATTTGGACCCCCAAAGGTTTACACTCCTTTCTGAGGCTGGCTTTTAAACTTCAAAGATAGTAAGCTGAAAAGCTCATTTCATACTGGACCGCCTACATCTCATTTCTTCCTTTTTAAGCAGTTTGAAATTATTTCTATACATACAGAATAACATTTATTATTAACCTTAAAGAAACTGTTTGTTCTTTTTTATGAGCATACTTGAGCAAAATGTAGGCAAAGCTTTGGCAGCTCATGAAGTAAAGGTTTGCTCTCTCAAGACGTTTTTAACCTAAACACATTGCTCACAGCTTTTCGTTGGCAAAAGTTAGTTCTTTATAGTGTACTAAAGGACAGTCATGCAGATCTGAGACAAGCGTAACAGCAGCTGTCTTTTGCAAAGCTTATAATCTGCATCTTCAGACATTCTCAGCTATTATTTTCCAAATGGTCATGCTTTAAGCAGAAGGATTTATGAGTTAAAGAGTCATTAATATCACAATGGGCCCTTTTCCTATTAAAATTCAAAACATATTTCAAATAGTACAATAACTGTAGTATAACCTTAAAGGCATGGACCACCCATAGAGGAAGCATTGTTTTCAGAAATGGAACTTGCTTTATGTGCATTAAACAATGACAACATTGGCCTATGATTCATGGCTCAGTTTGCTATCCCCAAGCCAGAATACATCAATGTACTCTTATTTTTATTTTGTCAAAACTGCTCTGTTCCATGAAAGGCTTTACTGCTTTTGCAATGTTTTCACAAAGGAGTTTAACTTTGATTGAGGGGAAACATTTCCCACAGGGTGCACTGCCTTTTTAAATTAAAAAAGAAAATGAAAATCAGAGAATCTTATCTATTCCTTTAAAATAAGTGATAAAGATACTGGACTGATCTGTATCTATACATATTTATTTACTGGAGACAGATTGATTTGAAAGATTCCCTTCCTTTTAAATAAGCCACCGTTTTTTAAAGGGTTGTGTTTGAGATTGGAGTTCGTTTATCTGTGAACGCTGTCATCCAGGAATAGCTGGGACTACTCACGACGTCAGGCTGCGCCCATGCTCACTGGTGGTGAACAGCATGATGGGTTGGAACAGCGCAAAGCGCTCTGGAATCCAGGACCAGACCATCCTCATCTCCTGTCCAGTGACAATACTGGAGCTGAAGTTATCTAGATCCACTGCTAGGTGTACGGACTGCCTGTGGGGAGAGAGTACCAGCATGTTGGTAAGAGGACTGAATCCAGATCTGAAACAATTTGGAATAGGAAATTGCACGATTACAGAGCAGAAAAAAAGTGTAACATGTGCAACTCTGCATATTTTGGAATTTAATCTTGATTCTTCAGAACATCCCAGCCAGCTAAACCACAGCTCCACTCCCAGGTGAATTACAATGATTTACAGAAAACAGACTTTTAAAAAAAATAAAGTCCCAAATTCTCCAGAAAGGAAACTTTACAGAAAAACTCAAGTCTGTTTTTACCCTGTACTTGGTATAGTAGTAATAGACATGTAAGAAAACATACTGAATATTACTATTTGCAGGTCATAAGATGGTCACAACATTTGCTAAAAAGAAATGTACCATTAACATTTCAGGAAAGTGTTCGTATTTTCATGGGACTTAAGATTTAAATTAATCGAACTACAAAGAAACCTTCAAAACATCTTGAACAGAAATCTTTGTGTTTTCTTGTTCTCACCTCTTCTGATGAATGCTAATGCCCTTCTGCAGGAGGGCGCTCATGTTAGCAGACAAGAGCAGGTTGATTTCTTTGCGTGAAAAGAGGCGGATGCTGAAGGCCTTCTCAAGCAGCTTGTCCACCGTGATATGGCAAGAGATGTTCCCTACAAAGCTCATGATGTCTTGTCTGATATCGGCAATGTGGGAGGGCGTGGAGGCCACAGAACCTTTGTAGAGACTGAGCAGAACCAGAGCAACCCGATAGAGAACTTTGTAGCCTTCCAGCAGGAACACATCCAAGACCCGGATGGCGTACTCAAATGGAAGCCCGGCACCAAAGATCCACATTATCCAATCTGAGTAGATGTCAAACAGACTCTGGTTGGAGGTGGCGATGAGCTTGTGGGCGCCATGGCAGTATTTGTTGGCGAGGTCTCGGAAAGTCATGCAGGAGGCTCTGTGGGCGAGGAACGTCTGGTCTATGTAGCGCTTGTCCGGGTCATTGTAAGCAATGAGTCTGCACACACTGTGGAAGCACTCCGCTTCGTCCTCACTGAAATGCAGAAGCAGAGACACCAGGGCCGGCAGGACAGGGCAGTATGTGATATCGGGGAAATGTGCCGCAATACAAAGGAGAATCTTCCTGACTGAGTTGACCCCAGCCTTGCTGAGACAGTACATGGGGATTGCGCCATTCTCCATGTATTCTGGGAAAGGGTGAGTGCTCGTTTTCTTCTTCCCAAACAGTTTCTCAGAGAGCTGCTGGTAGATCTCCCTGTCTGGGGTGACAGACCTACAGCTGATGCCATGGATGATGTGGTGGTAGGCCTTGGCTCTCAGAGTGTGGCTTGTGGACCAAAAACCTGCTCTGGCCATGCTCTTCAGTTGCTTGCAGTCACTCTGTAAGATCTTCTGGTAGTTTAGGGCAGATTTAGGCTCCATTTTTTCCCAGTCTACAAATTGCCAGTATTTCATTGTGGAGAATGAACTAACTTCCCAGTTGTCTGATTCCGAAATGGTCAGAATTGGAATGTTTAGCACATTCTTTCCACTTCCTAGGAGAAAACACATGATTCAGACACTAAGGGCTGAACACTTTAAGAAACATTGTTTCTTATTCTGCCTCAGTTCTGAATGTACTATTAATAAAGCTGATGCAGTTAAATGATTACCAGTTTAATTACTCAGGTATAATAAGATATTTGCATTGCTGTCTTAATTAGATAAGCTCTTCCTTAAACTCTGAACTAAACATGAATAAGTTCACCAGGTTTCCAAAGACACAAAGCTTCTTTACTTCAGCCATTGATCTAAAATAATATATAATAAAAACAATGTAATAAAACATGATATAATCATATAATAATATTATATACAAATTATATATATAATTTAATATATAATAGTATATAATAACAATAATAATACATTATTTTTAGAGGATTTAAAAAAACTTGTTTACTCTTGGACAGCTGAAATATTATATTTTCAATTTCTTTACTTTATTTTCAGAGTAGATCCTGGTAATGAATGAAATGAGAAGAAGCACATGTAGTGCACCACTGGTTTATCAGGCATACCATCCAGGTCTTTCGATGGCGACTTTTTGCCGCTGGAGTTTGTCCTGGGTCTCCGGAACTGCAGCCAGGACAGCATCCCATCGCCGCTCAGGAGAGACTTAGATCGCGGCCTCATGGCGTTGGACCTGGTCAGAGGTCCATCGCTGGTGCTCTGGGACGTCTCGAAACTGTAAAAGGACCTCGACCGGGGTCTCCTCGCTCCCGGCTCCGTCGGCTCATCTTCCGCAGGGAGCTCCGCGGGGCTCTCCCTGTCCTGGCAGGAGTGTGACCTTGACCTTGCGGAGCTCGACGGGGCTGGAAGCTCCTCGTCTGTTTTTGAAATATTTATCTGCGGGACCGGCCTCTCCATGTCCTTCAAGCTCTACGTTGGAAATGTCAGGACTGCGGGCAGGCTGGGAGCTTCAGCTGTTTCTCTTGGCCGTCCTCTGTTTGTGCAACAGTGTTCTCCGGAGCCTCCGTGTCGACAGGTTTTGCTCAAGGTCAGGACTACGGCTGTGATGTCATCCGGTGGGCTGGGCGGGGAAGGTCGGGTCAGCCTTGGTGTTTCCATGTTCCTCCAGGCGTGCGATGGAAAATTCCCCGAGCGAGAGCCTACTCTTCTTCCACCACAGCCCTGCCTGCAGACCCTGGGCTTCCCACACTGCTGTCAGCCTGGCCTGTCCTGTAGCATGACCTGTGACAGCAAAGACACCTGATCCAAAACAAAGCACAGAATGGTATTGCTTATCTCAGCAAGAACATGATGTGTGTTTACTGATCTTACCCATGGATACACTATACACATGGCTTCTCACAAATTAGCAGTTATATACCTTCATTAACATATTCTGGCTTATTTTGAATGTGATAAGGCACGTGGTATACTGTAAACACGGTACTGAATAAACTATGTCAATATACATAACCAAAACGAAAGTCAATTTTAAATTGTTTTTCTGCGTTACATTAGTAAACACGGAGTTCAGACAGCAGTGCTATGAAATTCATATGATGTTTCAATAATTTTAGGAATTTGCTTTAATAAAATTGTGCAGCAGAACCTTTTTCTGTAATGCGCTAAGGAGGTAAAGGGACCAACAAACAGTTTTCCAAGAACCTGAATGTTCTAGTTTTCTTCACGCTGTACATCTTTGCTTATGTTTAAACACGATCCGTTTGTTGTGAAACACTTCTCGTCTTTTACATGGGGGTGTTGCATACGGGCCATGAGGAAAAATATTAGACTGCTGTTGAAATTGCTGAAGTGAAAAGTTAACATGTCTATACTGAAAGATCTGCTTGTGAGAAGCAAAAGACACTACTGGTTACATGTTTAAGGACAATTAAACTAGAGCCTTTTGAACAGAAAACAAGGTTTTCTTAAAAGAATATTTAAAAATCCTTCAGTTACCAAGTAATCAAAGAACTGTATTTCTTTTAGCAAATTCAAGTCATCAGGAAAAAGCTTTTTGCAGCATGGGTACTTTTACATTTATTGGACATACATGACACCAGTGGATGTATTTTGCTAATCAATATCTGTCAGTCTATGGTAAAAGTCACAGGCTAATATCATGTTTGGGCATTGCCATATTTTTGCAGATTGCAGATTTCAATGAAGGATAAGATCAGAAATGAAGAAATCCGTAGACGATGTAGGGTGGTGGATGTGGTTGAGAAGATGCGAGAGGCGAGGTTACGGTGGTATGGACATGAGGAGGGACGTTGAGGAAGTAACAAAGAGGGTAATGGAATTTGAGGTGGAAGACAACAGGGGAAGAGGCAGGCCTAGAAAGAGATGGATAGATTGTGTGAGAAAAGATATGGAGGTATGTGAAGTGAGTGAGGAAGATGTGCTCAACAGAGACAAGTGGAGAAGAGCAACCAAAGCAGCTGACCCCAGGACAGTCTGGGACTAAGGCTGTGAAGAAGAAGAAGAAGAAGAAGAAGAAGCATTGCCATATCTCTGTCTCATGCTCTGCCTTCCTCTCAGAGCCCTCAAGGCCACCTCACCCCAGCTCCAGCCAGACATGTTCAGTGGTGTTCGAGCCTGGCGAGTTAGTTATCCATGGTAACACTGCTATGTCCCGTCTCGCAGGAGAGTGATTACCTCAAGAATCTGTGATATAGATTGTCATGTAAAAGTAAACAATGGGATTTGTCCTGTTTTGGAAGTGATGAAAAATGACTTGGAAAAACGCACCTGAACAAAATAAGTTATGGTTATGTAACTGTTACCTTGTCTAAACTTAATGAGATGTGTTCATATATACTGTTTTAAGTATATATATATATTAATGTAAAGGTTTCTATTTTGTGACTATCTGTATTTATTTGTGAAAAGAAAATAACGTTCTTAAAAATCGAAATCGATTCTTGCATATGCAGTACGAGAGCTCTCGTGCTGGGAGGTTGGCACTCCAGGATGAGCCCCCTAACAAGCGAGGACTCAGGATTTTGATCAATGGAGCACTGTGCAGGCAGGTTGCCACCTGTTACTATGAATGGAGTTCTGTAGCAGCTAAAATAAGCCAACTCTATCTCATCTGGACCTCCCCACATAAGTGTATTAACGTTCTCTGTTGCCACGCTCATTGCTGACATCCATAAGGGTGGTCCACTAAAATCTCGGTTCATCACGAAGTTTCCGATGATGGTGTGTTCACCCAAGGTGCTGCTCTTAGTCAAGCAGATGCTTGGAGCGCTTGATAATTTGGGCATGTGGTTTGTTTTCTGTGTTTTTTCTTTCTTGGTTTTCACTAGGCTTGACATTAAACATGTTAAATCACCTCTACACTACTGCCCAGTCAACTCGCTCACTAGTTAGGTGATGTACTGTAATGCTTAAGGAGCAGTCTGGTTCTCCTGAGTGTATCATTGTAAATCATGAACGATCGTCCATCTCTCCAATTTCTGATTGCTTTGTCCAGTACAGGGTTTCAGGGCAGCAGGAGCTGATAACAGCAAGCAGCAGGCACAAGGCAGAATACACCTTGAACAGAATGCCAGTCCATCGCAGGATGCACACAGACACAGACACACACACGCCAGAGCCAACTTTCCCTGACACCAATCAATGTAAGAAGAGTACTTTTTTTTGACTGTGGGTTGAACCCAGAGAAAGGCTATGGAGAGAACATACAGTGGAAACATGCAGACAGGACCCAAGGCAATGAACCCAGACCTCCAGAGTTATGAGGCAGCAAAGCTAACCACTGCACCACTACGCTTCCCTCATGAATGACCAATTCAAAATGAGATCAAAGAAATAGCCAAAATGCATATTCCTTATTTTGGACACCCTAGTGCTCTCTTTGTAAGCATTTATGCTTAGATGTGTGTGCTTGTCATAAGCAGTCTGCTCAGACAGCTAGCACACTACAGTATATCTTAGTTTGTCCAATCACAGCGGGACTTATGTCCAATCACAGTTGGACTCTTCAAGACTGAGAGCTATTTTCCCCAAAACCAGCAACACAAAGATTGTAAGAGAAAGAGGCCGGTATCTGTGTGAACTTAAGAGTTCTCTCAAAATAAGTTGATGCAACGACACAATAACGTTTGATTACGCGTCATCAAACCCGAAGTTTGATGTGAGAAAGGTGAGAAAATGTATAATCTCTTTCTCCCTGCACGCTAAAGGGCAGGTTCACGAGTTTAGACAGTGTGTCCCTCGTCGGGTGCTGTATATAATCACATGACACAAGTACTGTACCTAAACAGGAAGTGGGATTGTTAGATTTTCGCAAAATAGTTAAGTCAAATTGACTGAATTAAGTAATTATTGGAGAGTCTTTTGATCAAACGATGTCACAAGATCCTTGGTAAGCATATTACAAAATAAATATATATGTTACATTCTATTTTATTGTGATTTTTTGACACTACGGGCTACAAATAGGATTATAGGACGAATGTTTATCACAGTTGTTATTGTTGTTAGTTATATTGCACATTGAAGACCGGTTTGGTGACACTTTTGCACGTTGCTGCATCATATAATTTAATTTGGTGGTCTTTCCCGATTCAAGCGCTACGGAAGTTGTAAAAATGCTGCTCTGGCACGGAACGGGTTAATTTTAGTATCTTCCCAATTAATTTATAGACTCAGAATATTCCCCTCAAGTGCCTTTAAGCTTTCCCAGCTGTTTTAATAAAACACTATTCTTTATTTCAGTACCATTCCGGCCAGTTCTACATTCTACCCTATCCCAAAAGTAACGTGCTGATATTGTTCTCTTGTGTCGTATTTATTTAAGGATGTTTGTAGTGTTTGTGTCATAGCATTTAGCCGTACTGTGGGTGATGTAAAGAGGAGTTCGGCACAGATCTTGAGCATGATTAATAAACCGTGTGCAGCTGTCTCTGTCTTTAAAAAGATTTCGCTATCGCTTGCCTCTTTCGTATTTCTGTGACGTGAGAATAGTGCATTTTCTATGAGTCTTTATTAATATTCACATGGCAGTGGTCAAAAGTCATGAATTAGAATTCATATTAGTACGAATTCGGAATACAACGGCTTTCCTATACTGTAACGTGGACAAAGAAATACAGTATTATGAATTGTTATTCTAAAATGAATACTAGCAATTTTAGTAGCTTGCTTGAAAATCTTGGCAATTAGTTTTTGTTGCTAACATTAGGTAGTTTTTTTCCCCCTAATGTATAAGCAAGTGAGAAACAAAGGCCAAGCTCCATTACTGATCACTGGTTATGGTTAAATAACTCAGTTACTGAATTTCCATTGCACAGCAGCACAGTGGGCAGGCTGTTCTGCAGTAAATCTAGACTGGGCCAGTGGGCTTTCCTCTCTTTAAACTACTGTTAAACGACCATCATATAAGGTGCAGCTGCAGGCCAGATGAGAAAGAAAGGAACCCAAGCACTGCAGCCTTTGTAGGTTAATTTCCATCACGGATCCAGTTGTCATTCCAACACATCCATGTGCAGCTTCTTTATTTTCAAGGCTACAGGTTTATGATGCCACTTGCCGGCTGGCCCAGGAGATTGCTGAAAACATTCACGAGCGGAACCGGCAGCAGCGGACCGGGGGAAACCCTGCCAAGGTGAGGCGTTCTCCCGTGTGCTCACCCCGGTTTTTTTCATGTGCCTGATGGTCGTGACTGTGCTCGTGTTTCATTTTCTTCACAAATGCAATGAACCGCGTGTAGGTGACGGCAGTACTGTCAGCCTGGCGTCTGATCTTGTAAGATCTCAGCAGCTCGGCAGAGCTGGACCAGTTCGGTAGTGGGATGGGAGACCACTGAGGAAAGCCAGACTGCTGCTACAGGTGACGTCAGTGGACTAGCTGGTCACACTTTTCCCTCCGGATCAGAACTTCCAGTTGTCTCTGTTTGGATAATTGTCAGCAGTCCGTCCGGGACCAGAAGACCGGTGTCCCAGTGTAGCGGCTGAGGACAGGGTCCTGTAGGAAATTCCGTCCTCTTGATCGCTCGGTCATTAATGATTCCGTGGCACTTTTTGAGAGGTGAGGTGCAGTAGCCCCAGGGTTCTGCCGGCAGTAATTCCCCTCTGGGCTTGCACAGTCTGCCCCCCTGAAGTTCCCTCTCACTCACCCCTCATACTTCTCTGCCAGATCTTCTGTACAGTGGGGCTGCTGGTGCAGAATGAGGGCTGTATTCAAGGATGGATGATTTGGTTCCTTTACATTATATATTATATATATATATGATATAATAATTAATAATCACTAGACTACCTGCTTTAGACAACACTAGTGTTAAAGTAATTCCCGATAGCAGGCCAATGTTAGGAAGCGATTGGGAAGGAAAATGATTTTAAACATGTTCTTATAAGTAATTGAATTCTACCTTGTTCTTCTCTAAAGATTTAAAATGTGTTTTGTGTTCTGAAAAATGGAGTGACAGGAAGGTGGGCTCCTCTTGTTTCTCCAGCTCAACATGACTATCAGAGCATCTCTGCAGAGGCTAAAGCAACAGATCGCCCATCTGCGAGAGAGGCTGCTCACGTCCACCTCCACCCGTCGCATGTATCCTTTCCCTTCCCTCGCCCCCTGGAGGGTTCTGTTTTCTGCTCCCTCGTTTGTGTTTTTCCCCCTCCAGCCCAGAAGAGGTCAGTATTTTTCAAGAAATGGGGGGAAAAGTTTGATTTTCTGTCTCTGTGCTGGAGACCCCCTTTTCAGGTTCAGACCAGTCGGTTCTGTGTGCATCACCTATTCCTCTCCGCGGGTGGAGAGAGGTGTGTCCTGCACAGGTGGGGCAGCAGAGACCCAAGCATGGGGGTTGTCTTCAGTCAGAATTGAGAATGAATTATTAAGGGGTTGAGGATCAGCATTGGCCAAGACAGGTGCACACATCTGTAATTGATTTTCAGAGAGATGTAGTTGAGATAAATTGATAGCTTGTCAGCCGGCATCAAAACCTCACTCATCACTAATGTTGAATGTATTTTATTTTATAATGCACCTTGCATGGTACATCAACAAGGAGGGCTCTGCTTCTGTTCATTGCATCTCTCAAGCCTCGTTGAATCATTAAGTCAGACCTTAATAATGTGAACCTCCAGAATGCAGTCAGAAGGAGACAGAAGACAGAACCTTTTGGATGATCTTCTTACGCGGGAAGAACAGCTAGACGCCTCTTTTAAGAAGGATGGCACAGAGCCCGACTCCTCGAGGTACTTTGAAAAATTAAGATTGTGACTTCACCGTGTCACGGAAAAGTGATGTTGTGTGACTGACCACAAACATTATTGTTTTTTTTTACTATTGTTAGTAAAATGCAAGAAAACATGAATGTAAACAGTCAAGAAGGTAATTCGTAATTGCAGTTGCAAGTTCTTATGTTTGTGATGCTGAAGTTAAACAACAAACCATAAAAAGTTGTGAAATAATTATTGCAAAGTTAGCAAACTTCAAAATCAATTGTCTTTTAAATGGTGTTACCAGATAGCTTTAAATCACTACATCTAAGGTGTAATTTGAAAAATTAATGTCTTATTAGGGACATACAACCATAAGGACATGAAACACACTAAAGCCACTCTTTTTGTGAAAAACCCTTAGTTTTTTTCACGTTTTTTACTGAATTTCCATGTACTTTGCTATATTTTCCTTGCGGAAAGAGTTATGAAAATATAACATTGTAATCACAGTGTATGCGTAAATGCTTTGAGAGCTGGAAAGGCAATATTCTGATTTACTGGCCTTTGTGGTCGAAGGCAGAAGAACAGTATCAGTTGTCTTCAGTAATATGGTAAAAAAAACACTATGAAACTGGGTACTTGGAGAAAAAGACAAACTCCTCCAGTCTGATATGGCCTGACCTTTTCTCCTGATATAAAGCAATGTTAAGAGAAATTTCATTCATTAAAAATCCTGCTCCAGTGATCACATGCTTGGCACATCCTGGACAAGAACCTTGGGGCTATTTAACGAAAAAAACTTAGTTTATAGTTTACACTGTTCACTGAGCGCACATCCTTTTAGTAGTGGATAAAATATAGTAAAGAGCTCTATGCTGTCAGCTGTATCCTGAGTGCACATTATTCCTCGTCTAAGTGACAGCTTTGTACAGTAGCTAGAACCAGGCCATCATTATATTATATTTTGTCTGACTTGCTGACCTGGGTCACATGGCTTTAGAAACAAAGGGAAGTGGGTTTGGATAACAGTGATTTGGACTTCCTCTTGTGTTTGTTTGAATGAAAGCCTAACCTCTGAATTTCACAGGATCAGGCTCCTTGAATGACTTAACTAGGGCAGTATTTTTTTTTTGGTCTACACTGCAAGACCTTTCAAAAACATCCTTTGATGACCCTGTGAACTTATATGTGGAAGCTACTGGTCAGATGCTTTTCAATGACCTATAAGTGGTACAAAAACATTTTGATGGCAAAGACTGTTGAGCTGCAGGTGACAATGGATGGGAAAAAGTGTTCATTCTTTCCGTGTGTATTAAAACAAACCACTTCAAACTAATATTGGATACCTCACATTTTTCTTAGTATTTTTAAATTCTCTTACAGCGCTGAAGGCAACGTAAATTCTTAACCTAAACAGATCCAAAACATACTCGGCCTTTTCCGGCTGAAGTTAATGCTAATTTATTAATTAGGTGGCACTGTGCATGTGGCTTAACGATTTTAATTCTGTCTGGTAGAACATTATTTTAAATGGGGTGAAATTATACTCCTCAGTGTGTGGTCTTTGTCTAGGGGTGTTAGGCCTGCTTGAATAATCTAAAGTGTCCCCCCCCCCCCCCACTGTTTTCAAGGGAAGGTTATGAAAGATCCACCAGTGAAACACTACATTCTTGGGAGATTAGCCTTTAACTAAGCAAAGAGAGACATGGCGCCTAAATTTCAAGGCCTGTAACCAGCGCCGCCCAGCCCCCACCACCCCCAGCTTTCTCTTTTATATTTGATCATAATGCAAAAACTAGTAATTAGTTACATCTGCCCCTTTAAATCAGAAACTTATCTGTTCGCATCACCGTTGTGTGACGGTGCGCAGATGCGCCTGATTAACTTGGCGGACTCAGTGGGTGGCTAATTGGATAAAGTTTAATCTTCACACCACTAACATGGCAAGATCAGAGGAAGGAGGAAGTAAGGAGCTGTCCCGCGGTAAGATAGTTACCAAATATGTCAGAAAGATTAGCGCTGGCTGGAGGCCTCTCACCATGTCTTTCTGGTGATTAATAGAGGCCTGTTGCTGGAGAGAGACAGTGCTGCAAATTGCCTCAAATTGCCTGGACTACTGCTTAGTCTGCAAGAGGAAAAAAAGTGAATTCATTAGAGGTTACAGACCCCGATTAGTACGAATCTACAATAGTGTTGCTTAAAACAAAATGAGGAAGCCTTTAATTTGAATCAGTCTGTCAAATCAGCTCTTAATCGGCATATGATTGTGGAACATCTTTTTAATTAGTTGGGGTAATGTTTGAATTGTGTTATTGTTTTGCATTTCAGATCTTCCTGGGAAACTTAAAGGCCTAAAGCACCTTTCCCACACCCTCTACAGCAAAAGAGAATCAATGGTTATCAGTTTTGATTGCAAGTTTAGGTTGTTTAATGGGCTGATAAAGGTATAATCTAAAAAGTAGAACATTTATGGCGAATTGTTTTTAGAAAGCAAAGTTTCCTCAATTCAAGATACAATAACCGTAAAGAATTCAAGAATTCCAAAACAAACAACTAATAATCATTTCAAATCCCCCAAAATAAATATTTGTAATATTTAACTGGAAAATGTTACGTTTTGAGCAGATTATGTTGTAGAACACTAGTAGCAGAACCAGCAACAGAAACATCAGAATTCCTGAGGAACAGCAGCGAAATGAGTAGAAATTTCAACACTGTGTTGACGGTGCATGGGTGATAGTCAAGTGTTTACAACTTTGTACTCATTTAAGTTGTGATTGTCGTGATATGCGTTGGTGTTGTTTGTTACACCTGCTTAGAACATGTGCATGGAATGTTAATGTAATGTTGAGGAAATACTGACCGAGGCTTATATATCCGATATAATGGTGTGACTTTGCACATGTATTGTCTTTCTTCATCTGTCATGCTGACTGGCACATGCTAGCAGTAGATAAGATGTGCATATGCTTATTCTTCAGTTTGTTGCCTTTTTCTGTTGATTGCCGTCGATCAGCTGAACAGCCCAGTGTGATGTGTTACATGGGTCTTAATCTTAAATGTACTGTGGCCCTATCCACAGTAAACTTAAGATCACACAGTAGAATACACAGAATCTAGCTCTAGCTTCTGCCTCTGTGCTTGTTATGCCTCTCAGACTTGAGATGTAATTGCTGGAATGCATGCATTTTTTATTTTTAATGTGGTTGATGTTGGAGGACTGGGGGATGAAGAATACTTTTTACATGAAAGAATGTGCCCTGGGGCCACCCGTGCCAATAAGAAAGTGCTTTTTTGAGGAAGACGAAATGCCTTGGGTTAAAAGTTTGATCATAAACAGATCCTTAAAATGACTCTTAAAGCAAATGTTGGTACTGTGCATGATGGCATAGTTTAGCCTCTCTGATATGGGCCAGCCTAAGCGCTGCTTTGTTGCCTTCTCTGGGCTGATGGAACATACTGTGTCTTTTTCTTCAGTTCTTGTTTCTGAGAGTAAAGAAGGAAATGCACTGGCCCTGAAAACAGCCCCTTGTTGAAAGACAAGGGTTTTCATGATCACTGTCCGTCCTTCGCAATTAAGTGCACAATAAAAGCCCTTTGAAAAGTCAGTACAATATACTAACCCCCTTGTGCCTGCAATACTTGGAGAAATATTCCTGTTTCTCTTTGACCAGTAGGTGGAGCACACATACAGTCTTAGTTCTTCCTGAATGATTTCAGATAGATACTTGGGTCCTTCAGCAAGACAGCTTTAAGGTTTGGATGCAGCTTTTCTTGATTAGCATAAGAATAGCAGAAAACCACATTACATTCTTAATATAACACAACAGGCCTTTCTTTAGTCTGCGTTTCTGTCAGTGTTAAGTTCTTCCGAAACCACGAGGCCTGATGCTAATTTAACAGCACTGTTTACAAAATCCTTTAGATTTTTTTTCATTCAGGCAAAAATGCAGAAGTTCAGAATTGTTTCCTTAGAAATGAAAATGTTCTCTTAAAAATACTAAATTATAATTAATACTACATCTGAAAAAAATAAAATTTAATGATTAGAGATTAGAGAGAAAGTTGTTTGGTTAAAAGTGGTAACTTTTGAGATTGCAGAACATGAATTTTTCACCAGACTTCAGACAGTTTGGACAAAGTGATATGCCAGCAGCCATATCACCCCGCAACTCACAACTGGCAGCCCATTGAAGCTAAGCAGGTGTGAGCCTGGTCAGTACCTGGATGGAGACCTCCTGGGAAAAACTTGCTGCTGGAAGAGGTGTTAGTGGGACCATCAGGGGGTGCTCACCCTGCGGTCTATGTAGGTCCTAATGCTCCAGTATAGTGACGGGGACACCATACTGTAAAAAGGCACCATTCTTCAGATGAGACGGAAAACTGAGGTCCTGATTATGGTCATTAAAAATTAAGGTGTACCCTGGTGTTCTGGCCAGATTTCCCTCTGGCCTTTACCAGTCATGGCCTCCTAATAATCCCCATCTATAAATTGGCTTCATCACTCTGTTCTCCTCCCCACTGAGAGCTGGTGTGTGGTGAGCGTTCTGGCGCACTATGGCTCCCATCGCATCATCCAGGTGGGGCTGCACACTGGTGGTAGAGGGGGTCCCCATTACCTGTAAAGCGCTTTGAGTGGAGTGTCCAGAAACGTGCTATATGTGTAAGCAATTATTAATTATTATTATTATAAAGTGCCACCAGCATTGAAAAATCAACATTGGTCTTGTAATGGAGATTCCTGCCAGAATGTCACTCAATAATATTCCTTACATTTAAAAAGTGTTTTTATCCCAAAAGATCCCAAAGTGCATTACATATAGGAACAAAGCCACTTCATGCACCACTAGTGATTCTATGAATTCAGCTGAGGTCACAGATTTTAGTTGTTGTGGTGCTTCTTGCTCGTGGAGTTCTGTACAATGCTGAAACTCATTATTATTTTAATTCTGATCTGAGCTGTGGTATATTTCTGGCTGCTTTAGTGTAGCTCCACTTTTATTGGAGAGTACTCACTGTGCTGTTTTGTAATGAGGGCTCTAGGATACATTGAAATGAATATGTGTTATATACGGTATATGTATGTTGGGTTTGTATATACAGACTACTTATTATTATTTAACTCTCACATCACAGGTTTGGGTTGCTTGATAGAAGGGGATAAGATGTTGACAGGGCCTCAGTTATCAGATGGGCAGACCTCAGTTTATTGATAATCGTAGAATGAAGGAAGTTTTTTGTATTTCACCAGCCAGAATCCCATGTGACCAATGTTGTATTTAAGACAGACCAAAAAGAAGCGAAAAGGCAAGAGTGAGAAAGCAGTCTTGACCACCTGGAATCTTTGCTGATGAGCTGAAACCTATTGGGTTACTGAAGGAACGTGGCTTAAGTTTAGGGTAAATGAGCCATATTTTCATGGTTGAGAAAATATTTGTTTTTTCTTTTAAACCTGCCAGGCAAAGTTTGTCCTTTGTATTTGTGCTTGGATTTATTTTTGTGTCGGTACCAAAGGTTGTCTCAGCATCAGTTTAAAGTGTGTCCCTACCTGGTGGAGAATTGCTTATCTTCTGCAAACATTTCCATATCAAGAGTTCTGTCTACCTGTATTATCATTGGGCAATGTGGGGAACTGGCTGTGGGAGGTGGGATACACTGATCTGGGATTTGGAACACGCTAAAACTGTATGAAGTAGTCTAGAAATGCTAGTTTTGTGTCTTATGTGTTCATTTTGTTTCATAAATTCTTGACTTCAAAGACCTTGCCAGATTTATTTCTTAATCGCCAAAAAATAAAGAAGCCAAGTGACCTCAGTTGATGGATCTAAAGTAAGTTGGCTCTGCCCTGTGTTGTTGTGACAGGTCCAGTCTCCTGACTGGAGGAATGGACCCGGCGGGACTGGGGAACCCCTGGTTAATCAATGAGCCCGAGGAGACCCGGGGTCTGGGCTTTGGGGAGATAAAGCAGCAGCAGCAGAAGATCATTGAAGGTGAGGAGGTGCTGGGAGACCCCGGGGGACCATCTGATCCGAGCCTGCTTTCAGCTTCGTCGTCCACGTGCTCCGGTGGCTCCTCAGTCCTGGTCCTGGTGACCAACACGCCTGCTGGTTTTCATTCCTGCCCGCCTTCATTAGATCCCTGAAGCCTTACCTGATCTAAGACATTGCTTCACTCGAACATTTGCATTTTGTTTCTCATCCCAGGTTCGGGTTTTTATTTCACTAAATACAGCTGTTACAGCTCCAGCATGTTTTAGAGCTGGGGACAGCCCGTTTTGATGAATCTTCTTTATTATTAAGGCTTTGATTGTGGAACTGAGGGCTCAGCTGGCGCGTGGGTCCCCAGGCCCACTGGGAAGTGAGAACCACTGCTGTAGACCCTTACTCTGCCCCGGGTTTTCTTGTTTTCTCTTTCGATGTCGTGTGTACGGACATGTGGGTGGCAGCGGCACGGCGTTTGGCGCCCTCAGCCTCACAGCGTGTGGATCCTGGCTCGGATTCTGCCCTGGGGCATGTTCTGGGTGGAGTTCGTATCATTCTTCCTCCTTGGAGCGGAGCATGTGACGTGTTAGCTTTGTCGTAAAAGTTTAAGTGAATGCAAATGTCCTGAGAGTGAGGTGTCTCTCTCTGGTGGCCTACAGCAGTGGTTTTCGTACTGCTTTCCTGTGGGCTCTACACGTCAGTCTGCTTGGACTTATTGCAAGCCGCCTCGCTGTCTTCCTCTAAAAGATCTGTAGTCACAGAAGAACTATGGATGGAGTAGCCAGGGAGTTATCTACAATAATTTGGAGTACAGCATAGCTTTTTTTATTCCATGCATAATGTGTTTTCTCTTGCAATGAATAATTCTGTTCAAATGATATGATTGTAAGAAGGTTTAGACTACAGCAACCCGCAATCACTAAATCTTGATTCCCAAATGAAACAACTTGGAAAAAACAATGCCATTGCTTCCCAATGACTAACGCATAACTAAAGCATAAACTAAAAAATGATTCTGGTGCTTATGAAACACGAGGTGCTAAATCTGATTCTCATTTAGCCTTGAGAGGAAAAGAAGAGAAAAGCACCAAGGGAAGCCTCAATATTTACAAGCACGACACTTGTGCAGATGCCATGAAAGAGTTATTATATATGGTCAGATTCTTCCAGGAAACGTTTGCACATTCTCCCCGCTGAGCTGAAGAGCTGTGATTCACAATAAGTCTTTTTACTTTGAAAAGTCGGGGGCACTTCTTCTGCCACAAAAATGTGCCTGTTCTGGCTCGTAATCCCTTCCAAGCAGCTCTTTCAATGAAAATTGCTGCTATTACAATATAGCGGCGCTCAATTTAGTACTCCTGTACAATCAAAAAGTGCAATATTGTGGGCTCTGTTTAGTATTACTCATCGGTAGTACGTTCAAGATCTCTGGTGTCAAAGCTGGAACCAAAGACCTTGTCATATTATGAGCGTTTTTGGCTAATGAAATCGTATTACAGGAAATTGTTTCTTCCAAATTGCCCATTAGAGTGAATTCTCTCCATTTTTATTGAAGATTTTGTCATGGTCTTTGGCAGAAGCGTAATAATTATATTCGTACATATTCCAGCAATTTTTCTTCTGAGTTCTGTGCTTTTCGGCAATGTTATCCAACTGCACAGTCCTCCGGATACTGGGGGAGGGCCAGAAAACTTTACAGAATGCCAGATCATGAGGCTGATGGTTCCGTAGCCTTTCTTCAAGATCCGTGTGATTCTGTGTCTTCAGCGACGCAAAAGGAGAAGGTATCCCTTTCAGAGAGCGGTTTCTAGTGATTTTTAGCAGGTTCACCACAGCTGGCGAATTGAATCCGCTCGGGGTGGTAGTACCCCCTTTTTTTCCGGCAACCTACAGCGTTGCACAGCAGAAGTCAGATGAAATCTACCGTTTGGCAAGAAGTTTCTCATGCGGTAATGAAACCAATCCAGCCCTCTGGGCACGCCACAGTCTTCTGAGGTAGCAGGGGGCACACACGCTTTCACATCCCGCAAATGTTGTTTCATTTCTGCCTCTTTTTTTTCCTGGCCGTTCCGAGTCCGGTATCCGAGATATGTTGCAGGCTTATTCGGCTTGGCGTGACCGAGCTCTTCCACGGTGTGGCATCACATGAGTGCTTTGTGCGGCATGTTTATATGACGGAAACCTGGCCTTCCCCTCTTAACTCTCTCACCATTGTTTTCATTCCAAAAAACTGTCAGCTCGGTCTTCTGGAGGCAGCTTGTTCTCATATAGGTGATAGTTCTCAACTTTTCTTTTCCAACAACTTGTGGAGTTCCTGCCACAAAGACAATTCCTTGCTGGGAAATATCAATATTGGGATTCTGACAGCCTCTCTATCACTGTTGTGCAAATGGATATGTAACAAAAGGGATTATTTCCCTTTGCTTCTCATTATACTGTCTCTCCGTAATTGTCATATCCAGCACTTTAATTATTGTGAAAGTTTCAGCAATAATCATTATTTGTGCTGGATGTAATACTTCATTCTGCTGTCTGCTCAGTTAGTAACTGATCCAGTTTTATTTGTCATGTGGCTACACCCTGACCTGCTCAGCTTTTACTTATGATTCAGCTCTTTTCCCTCAAACTTTGCTTCACCTAAAAGTTTATCATCAAGTTTGTCATTAAATTCAGGGGTTGCCTTTTTGCATATTTGTATGTTTTGTCAAGTATATACATTTTGCTGGCCTGGAAATGTTTTTTTTTTTATCCATGCTGGGATAATGATACTAATCGCAGCCCAAAAGACAAGAGGTCAGGAGTTCCACAGTTCCATCCAGTCCTTCGTGACATTTTGGACAGCGCAGTAGTTTTGCATCCTCAGGTCATTTGGGAGTGCGGAGAAAAGTACCGGCACCGTTCAAGGAGGGGTTTGTTTTCTCTGTAGACCAGTGGAAGGGCAGTGGTGCGGTATTGAAGAAACCCTGCTGTTTTTCTTTCTCTCTCACAGTGCAGGATGCTGGCCTGGATGCCCTCGCCGCCGTCCTCAGCAGGCAGAAACAAATGGGCCAGGAAATCGGGAATGAACTGGATGAGCAAAACGGTGAGAAGCAATTTCGCTATAAGAGGTGACACTAACAGGCCGATCGTTAACCCGCAGGAGACACTAGTGCAATGAAAAGCTGGTCACCTTTGAGAGCCACAGTTAAAATAAAATACATATATAGAAAGTGTCACTGGCATTTTATGTCCTGTCGTCACTATAGTAATGGGTCTCACATAATTAGGCAATTGATTTTCTATTGATTTTAATTCTTAGTTGCATTGTTTGAGACATTGCTGCTGGAATGAAGATCTTGGTCTCGTGTACCACAGTCCATCTAGTGAGCATAGTTTCGAATGTGGTTCTGAAGTTGAAGTTGGATTTCCTGGTTTCCCATTTACAGCAGACCAGTTCCAGAGCCTCACTATCTTATCTGTCACCTGTGTCTGTTATGGGAGTGGGGGGAATCTCTGTTGGGATTAGTTTATAGGAAGTGTGCTCCTCCGGCCCCCTTCACAGTTGCCAGCACAATTAGATCAGTAGTCCATCGCCAAGCTCCATCAGTAAACGTCTTTTCCTCTATAAAAATATTGTCTTCGATACCAGTGATGTTGCTTCTGCTAAGTGGCATTAGGCAGATGGACAGAGAGAGCCATGAATATTTCCTGCCTTTCCTCAGTGTTAATTAACCCTGACGTTTACACCTGTTTCATGTCCTGGACCTGATGCAACAGGTAGGAAATTACATAGCTGATGTGGGGTCCCATTCAATAAATAGCTTTTTTTTAATTCTGAGATATATTATTAATGGTACTTGTGGTTTAAGAAATGCATGAATAGTAACATATGAAGCAGTAGATTGAATATAAGCGATTTTGGTCAGAGCCAAACTTTCAATTATTAACAGTATTTTATTGTTGAATTCAAAATTTCCTTCCATTAACCAGTCACACCCAATGCAGTGGAATCTAGGTTGGAATCAGTTGCAGTGATCCCACTTGGAGTCCGTCTTTGGAGGGGCATTCTGTATGCTTACGGACCCAGCCTTCCTGCTGTAAAGGGAAGGAAAACAAGCTGTGCGTCTTGTAGTTGTAGCTTTTTGTAGCTGTAGCTGTGGGCGGAGCCCTTCATTGTCTCCTGGCTGTGGGCGGAGCTCTTGAGTGTCTCCTGGCTGTGGGCGGAGCTCTTGAGTGTCTCCTGGCTGTGGGCGGAGCTCTTGAGTGTCTTCTGGCCATGGCCTGTAGAGGACGTGGGAGGTTCTCACATCTCCTCCTCGGTTCTCCTGGGCCTGCAGGTCGCCGGGGTAAGGAGACATTCGCACGGGGTGTTCCAAGTTCAAGAGAAAGTGAGGAATGAAGACAGATGAGGCTCTATACATTTTAAACGCTCAAAATGCAGCTCCAAGTTCATTAGTTCCCTCTTGCTTTTCTTGGCATTGTTGAGGTGTACCACAAAGCCACAGCTCTGGAAGCCATGTAATTACAGGCTGCTATTCCACTAAATGGTGCTTTTCTTTCTCTTCCATGTGTGAATGTGATGACATGATTAGTGTTCTCCCCATAGAGTCAGGGCACTGCCGTGGGGTAGATATCTGTATCTGGCAGGGGAAAACGCATTATTTTCTTTTTAATTAGACTGGGAATTTGTTTAAAATTGTAACGAGCTCAAGGATTCAGGCACGGAATGTGAGTATTTATGAGCGTCTCAAGTAAAATGCAAAAATGTGTCTCGCACACTTATAAAAAAAATAAATAAATCTCTGTTTATTTTGGGTTGTGTGTTCCAAGTTAGGTAAGATGATTTAGTATAGATGTAATTTGCTGGCTTTGCCAAACAAATAATATGTTACATAACTGAAAATGATCTTCAGATGAATCAAACCTAATTAATATGCTGGCAATTTTTCAGGTTTGGCTGGTGTAGCTGTCACTGATCCGCCCCAGTCTATGGTCAGTAAGAGGATATACGTGATTTTTCTTGCCTGGTCTCCTCTTACCTTATTGAGCGAGATCATTTTTTCGCTGCAGTGTGATTTTTTTGGTGCTTTTTTAACATAGTGACGTCAGTGTTTCCAATAACAAGGGCATGCAGTAGATGAATAGCTGAAACTGAGAATCCTGACATTTTATGTAAAACATTTGAGAATGTTGATTCCAGAGAAATGGAATGGGGACTGACTCCAGCAAGAAAGCTATTAACGTGAAAAATGGAGGTTTGACAGCTCTTGCTCTAATCATGGAATTTCCCTGAAGATCGGAATCAAGATCCACATCTTTGGTATTGTATGTATGCTTGCTGATCTTTCCATAGCCCGATGTCCCCTCTGACCGGATGGCGGCCAGCTAAACAGTTATTATTCTTTGCCCCAAAAATGTTTTGTAAAAATCCTGACATCTGACAGGAGTACACTAGGCCAAACTCTGAAACTGAAAGGTTATGGAAGTGCTTCATTAAGAGACCCATCCTCACTGAAGAAAAGCTTTTGCTCACAGTTCAGGGGGCCAGCAGCTTTCACCAGCACAGTGCCAGTTATTTACAGCTCCCTTTCTGGCTAGACCTGTCTTTCTTGTGAGTTATGGAAAAGAGGTTATGTTCGTGATGTTCCGGGACAGGTGGAAAATAAGGATATATCACAGGAAGTTGATCTGACTGAGACCGAGAGCAAAACTTCAAAAAGCAAGGCTTCGGCTGCAGGAATTCCCATGATTTGATTTATGAGGCTGAGCCACAGCCTGTGTCCTATGAGTTCTGTTGCAGGGCAGGCCCGAGGCCTGCTGGAATATCGATGGTAAAGGTGGATTTGCAAAGGCTATAGGGAATGGCCGTTGCTTGGGTTAGAGGTAAATGACATTTGTAGTCTAGCATTTACTGTAGTCATCCCTTATCTTCATCTAGATTTAAAAGGGTTCATAAATATTACATTGGAGGTACAATCTTCTCAAACTTTAATGTTAGTCAGCTCCTTCCAGTCCTAGAAAGTGTCAGGCTTTTGACAAATGGGATTCAAAATGGATCAGTTTAGTTCTAGACGATAGATTTAATTGTGCAGCTGTTAACTGTTCTGAAATAGAACACATGATAGGAGTCCTGACAGAAGCAAAATTAGGCTTGAACTAATAGGATGTTTATCATCAGAGTCTTTTGTTGGAATCCATGTATTAGACTTGTCTTGTTTCCATAAACTTTTCATTTAAAAGCATATAATTTGATATTTTATTTTTTGAGATGTGATATTTTTTCACATCTCATTTTACCTTTTTGTATTTTTTTTCCAGTTCAGTCATGGCTCACAGTTACCCTATAAATAGATTTAAATCCACCAGCTTTAGACATTCTCCAATGCAGCCCCCTTGACCTGTGTGAAGTGAGGGATGCAGTTCTCTCCTTTTTGGGAAATGCAGCAGTGAAAGTCTTCAGTGGAGATTACTGGCCTGGTGCAGCAAGGCTCTTGGACTCCATTCACTGCCAGCACAGTCTGCGTGGCTCAGGAACGGACTGAGTGAGCAGTCAGGCAGCCACCTTCCACCAGTCTCCTGAGCTCATTGCCTTCAGACAGCAGACTCTCACATGACTCAAGGCACTCTTGTTATAAATGGAAATGCCCCTTGTCCATTACCTGAAACCTGCAGTCGTCTGTAGCATTCATGTAGATTTTGCTATTTTTTTCCCCCAAAGTAATTAAAGGATGTTGTAATTGAAATAACCCTACTGTGCAGCTGTTGGGAATTCATTGGAAAGCAAGACGTGTGAGAGAAAAGGTTTTGCGCAGTTAAAATGTTTAAATGCTTGGCACAAGGAGTTGCATCATTTGGATCTGAAAAAAAAATTAACTCTTGAAATATTTATTCTACTCCTACCTAACACTGGACACTGGTTGCTTAGCAATGCATGTCCCAGAGTCCTGAATTTTGAGTGCTAAAATAATGCTGTTGCAGTGTAATGGCATAAATGTTTGCTGCATCTGGCCTTTATAGTTCCTTTATAAAAGTGTTTCAGTGAAAGGCCCAGCTAACCCTTTCAGGAATGAGTGACAGCCCTATAAAGACATCTTTAGGGTTGAAAGGTTTAATTCAAGGGAGCAGGGCCAGTGCACCTTATGTGCCTGGGGTTGGAACGGTTTTCCATTAGCCCACATCAGCTGGCAGGATGAGTAAAGAGGGGGCCTTGCCTTTCCTGCCTACACAATCACTCTCCTCTTTCTGGGTTTGCCTATCTGAATACCGCAAGCCTCATTAAAAAAAAGACTTTGCATGGTACACTTGTGCTGATCAAATGGATAGATGAGTTCATTTATTTTCCACACGGTCTCGCTGCCCCGTTTGATGTTATTTAATCAACATGAGTTTCCATCTTAGCAAGCTCCTCAAAGCCCCCTGTGCATATAAACCTTTCAGAAGAATTAGTCAGTGCCATTTAGTAAAAAATTTTATATTTTATAAATAGACTTTGCTTCTATGACGACGAAGGCAGAGAGTGCCGGCTTTGCACATTACGGCGATGCCCTTTCAAATAACCTGGCTTTGATTTTCTTGTCACACAAAGATGTCTACACCATTGCTAGGCAACTTTATGTTA
The DNA here is from genome assembly GCF_055471065.1 of Atractosteus spatula. Lineage (NCBI taxonomy): Eukaryota > Metazoa > Chordata > Actinopteri > Semionotiformes > Lepisosteidae > Atractosteus > Atractosteus spatula. Next base: position 47,078,609 of record NC_142716.1, on the reverse strand, counting down.
ATATCTTTTTGTTCTGAGACGTTATTTTTGGCCAATATTTTGCACATAATGAGCTCATTCAAGATAGAAAAATTAGCCTTAATTCAGAAATGAACTTTCTCGCCACATTCTAGCGAAAGGATTCAGACAGATACATTTATGTGGCCTACCTATTTAATAGTGATTTTCCTGTAGTTCACCAACGCATAATATCGCTTCTTGTGCACTGCTTTGACTTTTAAAATGTGACTTTTGCTTTCAAACACTGGAGGAATAGGAAATGGTGTTCTTTAGATTTGGCAGATATCAGCGGATTGGAACAAATATCGACAGAAACAGAACGATCGTCTCAAAGGGTCTCTCGGGCCACTGGACAGATGTGTCTCTGAAATTGGGAGTCTGTTGCTCTTTGGGGGTACTGAACAAGCAGATCAGCAGGTTTACTGGGGTCCTTTAATTAGCTACAAATAAACAGTAGTTTGGTAAGAGTTTGTTATGCTGGAATAAAGTGAGATCATTCACTGCCCGTCCTGCAGATGAGAATAGATCTTGGTCACAGTTTCAGAAATCATCGCTAGAACAAATAAACTGCACTAATGATTCACTTGAGGTCCGGACGAAGCGAAGCATAGCTGAGGCCTGATTCACAGAGACGTTGTTCTTCTCCGCAGCTGGTCCTAATTAATACTTCTTCCACAGGGGGGTCCACGAGATCAAAAACTGGTCTCGGTATAATTTATTGTTACTGTATAGTGTCACTGTCATTTTTTTTCTTTGACAGCTCGTAGCGTGACCAGAGTAATTGCTTTACAGGCCAGGTTTAAGGCATCTAGTACATTGTTCTGTCGGCTTTGGCCTTGAGAGCAAATGACCCAGCAAAAGCATTTCACAAAGTTATTTTATTTTTTTATTTTTTTTAAAAATACTCTGGTTTCTAAAAAGGCGAATGGGGAGGAGTGGGGGTTACCGTGTGGTTAACCACTCTGCTGTAATTTGGACCTTGAAAACCACACGCACTGACTTATTTTTAATTTTTTTTTGTAATAAAACAGATGCTTGTGGTGTGGGCAGATATGTCAGCGTCTTAATTCTTCCCTCTGTTCACGAATGTCCTTAATGGCGACGAGTGGGAAAGAGTGGTCATGGTTTCAACCCTCAGCCCCTTCCAGTTACGTTAGAAGGAACTCTGCCGTTCTGTTGTGCCTGCCAGATGAACGACTAGACGCTGAGCCTGGAACGTTCATTCGTTTCATACTTTTGTAAAGGGACACATTTCGGCATTAGGGGGGGAATGATGTCTTGAACCGATGGAACGTGTCCTTGCTTTAACTAGCTTGTGTTTTCCGATGTCAGGATTGGAATCTGTAGGAAAAAGGGTTGGGGAACGTCCATTCCAGGCTAAGGCCTGCATAGCACCTCTGGGAGGTCATCAGCAACAGCGGGTGGCTATAGACTGGCAGCGCTGCGGGCCTGCAGATTCAAAAATGAATTTGTAAAGAAAGGATTACTGCTTTGGATTGAGTCACTGTGAAGGCCATTGAAGCAGGCTTGCTTGGCTTGGCAGATGTTTTAAGTGGTTAATTGATCTGTGATGTACAGTAGGCCCTCATAAACCCCCTCAGTAAACCTTAACCTAATTTTTTCCACAATGGATTTCAGCATCCCTGAAAAGCTTACCCAAATATTCCACAGTAGACTCGCTGCTTGTTGCTTTCTTTAATTTATATGTACATATTTAGAAACATTTTGGGACTGAAGCCATTTTGGGTCAGTTGTGATACTGCAGTGGTGCTTTTATTTGCAGCTTTTAGGACTCTACAAGGCCTGTGTTTTTTTTAATGATCCGTGTTAGATGTAAAACATTTTTTGTCCTGGGAGGGTTTTTGGGTTTAAGCCAGTACCTAGCAAACACGATGTCAGAGTGCCCTTGCAGGGATGCATTATTAAAAAAAAAAAGCAGGAGAGGTTTTTCCATATTCATCATTGTCTTGTGCTTCTAGTGGTTTAACTGTTGCTTGACTGAGCACTAAATAATGATAAAGTCATTTGGTTCTTTAAACCTAAACTTCATACCTGCCAAATGTCTCATACATCAAATTTGCCTTGGCACATTGCCAGCGAGTCTGAAGTCTTATTCTGCGGCTCAGTGTTGAGTGTGTATGGATATATCCCCATCCTACTGTGTGAAATTTCAACAGACAAATAATCTGTTTCTGCCATTCCCTAGAAACCACAGACCCTCTTCATTGTGAACATTTGCTTTGTGTCTTTTGCTGTTTGCATTGGCTCTGGCACACTTTAATGAAGTGCGTATATCCTGGCTCTCTTTCCTCTTAAAACTGTGGATGAGATCATCGTCCATGCTCTTTTTGCACCAAGTTGAATTTGTAAAAAGTCTGAACCAATGTGAAAGAAATATATCTATGTGGCCTCTTCTAAGTCTTCTAAGTCCCCAATATTGTTGAATTGCAAGGAAGGTAGGTAGGCAAGCAGCCGTCTATGAAGAATAACTTCCCTTGGAAAAAGGCATTTGTGACTGAATGACAAAGACAAGGATATGGGAATTCATCCTGTAAAAGAGGACAGAGTTTAATCAATCATTCAGTTTCTCCACCTTAAAATTGCTTTCCAATAGCTCTCACTACAGGAGTCCTTTCAGCCTCTGTTGATGAGGCTGACAGTGGCTCAGAGGGATGTTTATCGGGCCGTTGACATGCTGTGATGAATGGATTGTAATTTCTACCAGCTCAGATGGGTGGAGACTAATACACTGATGAGCGTACAGGTGGTGTTATCAATCATTGTTCGGTGAAGTAAGCAGATGTGGCCTTCTTGTTTTTTTTTCTATTTACATCTGTAATCTGCCACTGTAGAACTTATGTTAAAGTATTATGAACTCGTAATGACCGAAAGAAGCTAACCATAGGCTTAACTGGATACGTTTGGTACAGGCTTTTGATACAGGATACTGGCTTTTCAAGGATCTTTGGCTGTTGACATAGAATTGGAACACTGTCTCTAGACCAGGATACTCCAGATACAGTCCTCGAAGGGCCAGTGTATCAGTGGGATGTCTAGGTCTCATGAGCAGCTGAACACAGAGCTGGGAGGGGTGTAGAAACGGGTTCAGGTAAGCCAATAGCAAGCAGCTTTAAGTCATTAAGAACCGAGTTGGATTGAAAGTCTGTGGACACAATGGCCCTGCTACTCTACGCGAGTGATCACCAACCTTGGTCCTGGAGATCACAGTGTCTGCTGGTTCCAACTGCAGTGGTCTTCTTGATCCCCTGTAACTTCAGATACCTTTAATTGATCTACCTGAGGGTTGAGATTTTTTGTTTATCTGGTTCTACGCTGAACCCTTAGTTTAAAAAATACCCTTATTTTGGGTTGTCCAGTCCTGTCTTGTAGAGCAAGTGTGTCCGAGAGTTTTTAGCAGTTTTAAAGTAGCAGTGCTTAATGAGTTGGGAGAAGCTATTCATTTGATGTAATTAAGACGCCTCCGGTAAGAGATGAGGTGCAGGGAAAATCTGCAGAAAAACTCTTTCCAGAACCAGGATTGGACATCTGTCTTACTTCAAGTCTATTGTTTGTAACAATTCTGGCAGCTGAACTTTAGGCTGTTTGTCCTCTATTTTCTTATTAAGCATTTGCACCCTTATTTCTATCTAAACAGCTCTTATTACATCAGCAATTTAATATTTTTCCAAGCAAAGGCACAGGACACAAATATTTGAGTTGAAATAGTTGGATTAAGAACCCAAGTAAGCCCGGCGTGTTAGAACGGTAGACGAACCAGGTCTTAACCTCTTCCCTCGGAGTGAAGCGCTGTAAAATATCCAAGTTGCATTTTAAATCCGGGAGGAGAAAAATCTGTGGAGTAGTTGTTCATTTTCCCGTTCAGCTGACTCAGGGGCTTGGAGTGTCTCACCTCAATTGCATCAAGTGCCTTTTGGATCGGATGACCCTGAGTCTGCAAATAAAGCACCCAGGAAGGCTTTTTTGTGGCTATTTGTGCTGTGAAAGGCTGAATAAAAAATGACATCCTGGATGGTAAAATTGCAGACTAAACAGCTAGCCAGGTAAAGTTTCGATCAGCAGAAAACAATAAAGCCCAAATAACCGATGTTACTGAAGCAAGGCTCATCGTGTCTGTCTCATTCTTGGGCCTTACATATGTTCCTGCTGTAATGTACTAGAACTCCCTGCGGTATCAGTTAGAGTCCAGGATGTACTGTAAATACTGGTTGCCCAAATTTCCATCGATGTCATTCACTTATCAGGTATAATACGTGTTGTCAAACCGTACGTTCCCCCCCAAGATCTTAAGTCTTCAGGTTATTGATGAAGCACTGATGTATCCCAGCGAGTGATCATTAAGATTGAAAATGAATTAACTGAAGACGTGAATACTAATTCCTGGCATTCGCGTAGTGCATTTCATTTGAAAGGATACCAGCTTTTGGGGACCCTCTTCATCTACCGCCTGGGTGATGTACGGCAGTCATTGTGTGCCAGCAGCTCCACTCCCCAGCAGATTGGCTGGAGGCTCGAGAATTCAAGTTAAATTAAGGGGAAACCTCAGGCAGACTTGATTGTCCAAACCCAGAGTGGAATTTAGCCAGGCCACCACGGTTAACACCTCTAAGTGCTAAATATTAAAAGTCCAGTCCCATGAAGATTTTAAATGGCTTTGTAAGGCATTTGAACGTGTTCCATTTCCCTGTATGTATTCCAGAGTTTTGTTTGACACAATTAGAACTGACTGCGGTTTTAATATAATGACCATCATAGGTTCACCATTAATGTGAATGTCATGATATGTTGTCGAAGTAAAAAAAAAAATGTTTTTAATGGCACTGGCCAGAGGGTATGACTCCATATTTAACATGTGAAGTCACTTGCTTATTGGCCTTGGTGAAGAAGTGTATGGGAATATGAATTTAAACTAAACTATTTGGAAACAACCTAGAATAAAATGGTAAATTAACAAATTGTGCATATGGATACAGTATATGGTTCTAAGCTTTTTGATGCATATACACTTGTGTCGGTTAAATGTCAAAATCTCGGATTGCCTTGCTTGATAAAGAAGGTTAAATTTGTGTTGTAACCTTTTGTTCCAAACCTGTCTAAAAAAGCAATAGTTGCTTTATATTTTAAATATTAGCGCTAAATGTCCATTTCCTTGTTAGAGTTGATATTGTGTACTGTTTTGTTTCCTTTATCACGTCCTAAAGCAAGATTTTAACGATTGAAAACTAAAAATGTTCAAATCCTAGAAACTGCAAAATTCACATTTGAAAGGAAGTGGCATAACTCCCAGGATGCACTGCACAGCCCAATCACCCAAGAACGATTTTCCTCTCCTTGGCACTGCACGTAACAGAGGAAGAGCTGTGTTATAGTGTGGATCTGAGCTCTGGAGGGTTAGTGGATAGTGGGGAATTTCCACTAATAAGGAAACACATTGATTAGTATTGTATGTTTAACTTATCACTAATAACACTATGAAAGTTTAATCATACAATGCCCAGCATCCATTTAATTTTAATACCCAGTTTAAATCTGAGGGAAGGCTTCCAATATAAACAGTAGAATTCAGTTTCACAACTGTCCATCAAACTAGTGTCACTGTCTCTTTGCATCAAGACCATAAGTGTAAAAGTTTAAAAGTCTTTCTTTTTTTATGGTGTTCCTGGGAATCATTTCTGGATCACTTTGCTAATTCCATTCCTTGCACGCCCCCCCCCCCCCACCCTCCCAGTAAGTTTTAGTTAAATCCATCTGCTCCTTCCCGTGTTTAGTCTAGTTTGGCACGGGAAGAGAAGGCTGTTGTCAAGCGTGCTGTAACTGACAGCTGCCTGAGCCGAGGAGTCGCGCGGCCCGACAGGTGAGCCCGTCGGGGCCCCGATCACGGACCCGGCGGGCAGCCGAGGACGAGCCTGCGGGGTGAAAACGGCTCTCGTCGGCTGTGGAGGCCGGCCTAGCTGCGGCGCTCTGCGAACGGCATCCTTCACTCCTGCTCTGACTGTCGATCGCAGACAGATTTCCTCTTTCCAGAGGAATGGGAGCGGCACTCCAGAAAAATGACATCCAGATTGTCCGTCTGGCAGTGACATTCTGCTTCTCGGAGAAGCATTTCTGTGCTTAATGCGTCAAGAGCTATAATGAACATTAAAGTGAAAACATGAGTTCACCTTTGACTTCTGATTTGTAGAACGAACCGAGACTCGAAAACAATCCCAGGGGTTAAAGGTATGTTATGCAAAATCGGAGGACTTTGAACATGTGGTTGAATAACCTCTCAGCCATGCGTTTTGGAGTTCCCGTGAGCAAGCTTTGTCGATTCGTTCTGCAGTCCCTGGGTTGAGGCTGTGTTCTTGGTCTGTGGTGCTCCTATGGTGTGACGAGATTCGAGACTTTTTGTTGCACGTCTGTACGTAGAGTGCTTATATTACAGTTGTGGAATTCTTTGATCAAAAACCACAATGCCAAGAGAAGAATTTGTATTTTAGAGCATGTCTTACCTAGACGTGAGACACAGATTGAACCATTAGATCTGCATTTGTAGTTAATGATGTTTTGGGGGGTTTCTCTGCATTCATCACTGTAAGGTTTTCTTGGCTTTCTCAGGGTGAGGCAAATGATCAGATTTGTTCACCAGAATCTTCCAACTCGCCATGCTAATTTGAAATAAAGGTTACCTAACCTGAATGGCATTTATTTGATAGAGCTGAATGTTAGCTTTGACATCTTAATATCTGGCCTTGATTCTTCCCTAGAGAAAGTCAGGGGTTGCCTGGGAACAGAGTGTATACCACAGAGTGAGGCTGCAATTTGATTTGGCAGTGGTTTTGCAACATGAAAAAGACTTCCTTCTGATTGCATTTTACCTTGGACTGTGGTTTCTCCGGTTGGGCACGCAGCAGATGTAAATGTCAGTGCCTAACAAATCATCTCCTCTGTTTACATTTTGCTAACGACTCAGTTTGCTGTCCAGATGTAAGATCTCTCTTTTGGCGTTACGCGTGTGGAAGCTCTTCTGGAGCACAAGAAAAATGTCTTCCCATTACTGTGTTGGTTTAAAGCGACTTTATCTCAGCAAGTATGAAGTGCAATATGAATGACCTACTGAAATGATGAAAGGCACTGCAATATTCCTGCCACACTTTAATTTGGAAAATTTAAACAATTATTCGGCTCCACGGCCGAAACGTTGTGTTCTCTTTCTTCTTTTTTTCAGCATGGAATAAACCTATTACTTGTTCCTTTGCAACAATTGGCAAAGTCAACCAAACTGCACTGAGCTGATAATACTTGTCTGCATTTTGTATCCTTAAGGATCCCAACACACTTCACATATGGGAAGGGATCCATTTGATTCAGCAGTGAAATGCAGCATTGGTCTGTGAGGTGTGTGGTGGCCATTCTGCACCAACAGCACCACGACACAGCAGATCTGGTATAAAAGTGAAATCGCTTTGCCCGTTGAATTAAAAGGAATAAGCCCGAAGTGGGCTTTAGTCAGAACAACAGGGTTAGCACCCCTGCTCCCATTAACAATCGTGGATTTTTAATAGCCAAGTAGGCGGGACCTTGGTTTAAAGTCTTACCAGAAACACAGTGACAGTGTACCTTGTCGCCATTGCAGAACTTATGGTCTATATATATTCTTCTCCACCAACACGACTTACAGCAGGAGCCTGCGTTTCTGCATGTCTCCTGTCCCAAGTACTGTCCAGGCCTAACTTCCTCTGTGACTTCCCTGGCTCTTGTTAGCTTCTAGTGTTGGCGGTAGAAGCCACATCCTTTCTCTATGTGATGCTAATTGTCCTGCATACATTCTGGGACTGGCAGTGTGAAAATTATCATCTGTTCCTCACCAGTCCTCAGTTCCAAAGAAAAGCATTCATGATGATATTCATTCCATCTGCACCTGTTCAGGAGTCCTTGCCTTGGGCTGAATTGATTAACAATAGATCATTAAAAATTGCTAGTTTCACAAAAACTTTTTTTTTCAATTATTTGAATCTGTGCGAATCATTGCGTAGCCTCTAATGTTGATGAAAAAGGGTGAATAGTAGAATGAATGTTGCTGAGAAAACTGCAATGTAGGAAACACTTCACATCAGTTAGTCTGTTATCATTTCTTTTTGGATTGATATATTTTCATCTGTTTGTGTAAAAATTCAGGCACAATACCTCGTGTGCCATTGACAGCTCAAAGAACTCACAACTTCAAAACAATTTTTGCTTAACAAATTGGTTCCTTTGCCTTTTTATTTTACATTTAGAGGCCTGTTATGTGTATTATGTGGTTCTTGCTTGTGCTTAGTTAAAATAAACAAGGAGGTCCTTTGATGTGTCTGCTTAGAAATACCAAATGTTGTTTTTGTTCCCTTTAATCTTTAAAAGGTGACTGATATATTGCAGCAGTGAAAGATGTTAATGTCTTTGTGCACTGAAGAGCTACGAGCTTTTGGTTGCATGACTCGTTTGAGAACATAGGGCACTTTCAGCAGGTTGTTTACTGTGGGTATAGGTATAGTACCATCCAAAGAGGCTAGCGAGCATTTCAGTGTATGTTGTGCAATGCTGGCTTTGTTTTTTCTGTTTAAGACAGCTTAGGTCACCCTGGACTCATATGACACTCAACTGCTCAACTACAGGATCCACCGTCTTCTGCCAGAGACCCAAGATGGCAGCTTTTTGTTTGTGGATCAGAATCAAATGGGGAGGCCAGGTGACAAAACTTGCAAAGAACACACTGCCGGCCTTGCTGAACACACATGGCAGGAGACTGAAGTTATGGCTGCAGAGCTTAACACTGCTGTCTGTGTTTGCCAGTATCTGTCAGGGACAGGGACGGAGTCCAGTGACATAGGGCTTTAGACATCAAGGTCAGGTTTTATTTTAGTGCTTTATGCCGCTTTAGCAGGTGTCCAATGCTGTTGGTACTGTAAGCACTCAGGGCAAGTTTGTGATCAGTAGTGAAGTAACCGAATCACGCAGTCCATTTCAAATAATGCTTAGCTGCAGACGTGGAGGTAGTGGAGTTAAGGTCAGGCTGTTCTTTATGCTTAGCATTTATATTCAGAATTTTTCATAATTATTACATTTTGACCAGAAATGTTGTTTGTGGTGTTCTTTTTTTTTTTAAAATGCATCAATGTTGAGGAGGTGTCCATTTGAAAGTCTGATACCGTAGTAGGTAGAATAATATGAAATTTTAGGATGAAAGTACAGAAAAGACTAGATAAAGTACAGTTTCCATTCATGGGGGAGCTTCAGTACTGTGTAGTGCTTTCAGTGGAAATCTTAGCCATTCTGGTCCTGGAGAGCAAGAATCCTGAAGCTGTTACAGGCAACCTTGATAAGAGATCTGAATTTTTTGTTAATTGCTCCTTAATTACTTTGACTGATTGAACCAATGAAGTCATTCAGCGCTCAGGAAAGCCGGAAGAGACTGGATCTCTAGGACCCAGGCTTTAGACCCCTGCACTAGGACTGTAATGTATTTATCTGTCGAATCCACAAGGGGGCACTACAGGAGATCCTGTTAATAAATGTGCTAAATTGGAAATAATCAGCAAGTGGAGAATATTCTACAAAGATCTTTAAGATTGTTGAATACAAAATTTTAATGCATCATTAAAAAATAACAATTAATGCCTTTCTCTTTTTGTTGGAGATTCTAGTCATTATAAACTTCCACCTCTTCATTAGGTTTACTGTTAATAATATCATGTTTTCTAAATAGGCCACGGTTTATTTATTTTCCAGCACTGATACAAAGTTGTTTCAGGTGTAGCATACCCTACCATTATAATGATGCCTTAATCATTTATATCGATTGATTTAATATTGCTGTGCGATAGTTGCGCATTTTTAGTCTGTTGCAAATAGATGTATTTTTCAAGAATTATTTTTTTGATCAATTTTAAGTCGGGGGTAACTGGAAAGCTAATCTTTCAAGATAAAGTGAGTGACGTACTGTCTGTAGGAAACTGAAATTATTACTATTATGTGTAGTAGGCTCCTGAGTATATAAACCACTTTTGCAGATTTCCAGCTATGTTACCTATAAAAATCATGGCATACATCAGTGTGGTTTATTAATTTCTTGTTTTAAATTTAACCGGCACACCATTAAAAACCTTTGTCTTTAGAATTTGCAAAGGTTTTTTTAACCAACAACTAAGTGTCTAACTTAGTCTGACTGGTACACATTTTGTTAACTTGCCTCTTTCTTTGCATTTTTTGACATCATATAACGTAGCAATAAAAAAATTCAGTTAGGTTAAAATTTGGAAATATGTCTGTGAAAGTCAGGACTTCAAATTGTCTTACCATATTTAATCACGTGGGTCTGTTTGTATCAGTGGTAATCCTTGTTAATTGTGACAAAACTGCACTTACTGTATCTGGATCTGGATTGTTCTAGTAATGCTAGACATTTAATTGTAACATTCAGTGATCTTTGTTGATCTCAAATATAATAACACTTTCTTACTGAGAAATGTTCTCAAACAAGTAAAAATGCACAAAAATATTTCCTCATAAAAGAAAAAAAACACAACGATAAAACAATGCATTTTGCAAAGGGGCGGCCTAGTCACATGCCCTAATTAAAAGCAGACATAGGATTTTGACTGGCTGTTTGGAAGTCCTCCATATACAGTATTACTCATTGGCAACCGCCTGTACTGCCTTAAAGACCACACTTGACAAGGTCTATTGGTTTGTCGTTCAACTTCATTTGAAGTTTGTCAGATGTTTTATGTATTAATAGTGGTAGAAAGTGAGAAAATATGATAAGTTATATATACTTCTACCTGAATTCCATGGTTTTGTTCAAAAGTTTTCCCTTTTGTGGTGTAATTGCAATGAAATGCATTCTTGTTGTGGCTCTCAATGTCAAACCCAGTGCTGTATATTGTGTTTTTGTAGTCTTCATGGTGGTCATATGGGCTGTATTTCTATAATTCATAGCTGATAACATGCCAGGTTTGTGTGATGTTTAGGCACAGCGGCCTATACTGTATTTCTGGCATGCTTGTTCTCTTCTCAATTTGTCTAAATATAGTTTGATAATGGAGGTATTGCCTTCACTGAAAGGATGGTAAAACCAGTACATATTTTCCATTTCTGTAAATAGATTTTTGTATACAATTACAGCACAATATCATACTGTAGTCCTTCATGAGTTTGTTGCTGTGTGCTGTGTTTCTCTAATAGAGACAATGAGAGATTAAAGAATGCAAACAAATTGAGGAATCTGGCTCTAAAAAGGTTGCTGTGATCCTCTGTTTGAAGGCACTCATAGAAGTGCAAGTGAAATCATTAATGCTTCTAATCACAAATCCCATCACATCATAATATTTACTAATCTTCTAGGCGCCACAGCTGTAATAAATATATTGAAGGTAATGATCCTTTGACATGTAGTACTGTTTACAGAATAAGTGGACTAGGCAATAAATTACTTTTTTACTTATCACGTGTTTGTTTAGTGCGAGAGCAGATCTGCCCCTCTTTGAGCGCCTGTTTTAGCACAGGGGAAGAGTCTTTCCAAGAGTCGAGTCAGTTGTCCTTAATGAAGCACAACAACAATAATGAAATATTTTTTTCCACACCATATTGTGGTCAACAAATTTTTTTGCCAGTGGGCTTTTCCTTTCTTTTACAATGAGGAGAATTGCACTTGGCAGGTCAAACCTCAGTCAAGCACCATGCATGTTTCGGGCTCTCCAGTACGGCAATGCTCTCATTTTCCGTGTTTTTATGTACGCATGAAAACCACAATTTAGTGTTCATTATGATGCAATTCATCGCTTGCTGTCGTTTTTAACAAGATTTCTTGGACTTAGCGATTCTTCTTTCTGTTTGTGTCATAAGGGAGGAGTCGGAACTTTTTAAGTTTGTATTCGCTTGAAATTCCCTCATCGAAACTACAGGGAATCAGATTTAACGAAGAGACCAGGAGGCACCTTTTACATAACAGTGGGAGTCTAGGCCAGTCAGCCCAGCTGTGATGTACAGTAGATGAACCCCTCACTAGAGCTGATTTCAAGAGATGGCTGGATGTGATCCTGAGATCAGTTTAACCACTAGCAGCCAGCTAGGAGCAAGATGAGCCCAATGTCCTTCTCGTATTCGCAAACTTTATGTTCTGATGTAGTTCAGGTAGGTGGCTGTGTCAGCATGCGTAGGCAGCAAAGGAACAAGTTAAAGGTTTATTCCCTGCTGAAAAGAGTAGAAAGAAAACATAACGTTTCAGCTGTGGAGCCTTCTCACACCCGAAGAAGGATTCATAGCCGAAAAGTTGTTTCCTTCTCTTTTCAGCAGGGAATAAACCTTTAACTTGTTCCTTTATGTTCTTATATTTTGTTCTGTTTTAATTAAAACACATCTCCTACATTATTTATAGCTTTGTTTACACAATGGTATGATAAATCACTACAGAGTGATACTTTTAAAATGTGAAAAAAGAATTTGGTTTTCTAACACATTTCTTGATGTGTGTGTATATATGGTCACAACCAGTTCTTGCAACTCTTAGCTCATTAACCTTGGGGCTTGAAAGCTCTTGTGCCTGTGGGGCAGAGCTTTCAAGTCCTTGTCCATCAGGCACCTGTCCTCTGTTTTTCCTTTAGCAGAGCTCTCTGTTTATATATTTAAATCTTTTACTGCTCTTATTATGTGTGCTCCAAAACCTCCATCCACTGGATGCTGGGAAACTATTACATGGGCGTAGTTAGGCAAATGATGAGTTCAATTAAGAGATCAATTAAAAGCTCCAGGAGAGTTCCATTAGGGTGAAAATTAAAAGGCTCCATGTTTTGATTATGGTAGGATATCCAACTTTTGAATCGATTAATTACAGTAACTTTTTAAAAAAAAACTTCCTTTTTAAAACAGTCATTCTCCTGAATTCCATTCTTCCTTCTATGCCAGTAATGGGGGTCGGTTTTCAGACTGGGTTGCTCTAAAGTACCAGCTCGATATTTAATGGGATCTTATGGAACCCCAGAGGCCTGTGGGACTCGAGGGAAGGAGTGAGTATCCCAAAGGATACTTTCAGGACACACACAGTACAGCAGGCAACACCACACAGTGTAGACAGTACATTATGAAATGGTACGTAATAAGCAGTGATGGTATGTACAGTCAATAAGCAACCAGAACAATAAATACATGGTAGAGAACAATAAATATATGGAAGTCTAAGCCAAAAGTGCATGGCGCAGAGGTGCAGCGAGTTCTGAGGCATTGCACAGCTGGTTGTTAAGGATGCTGTTCTTAAGTCTAGTTGTCCGTGCTTCAGTACTGCAGTACGGCTTGCCAGAGCACAGGGGAGAGAACAGTTTGTGGCCGGGATGGCTGGGATCTTGAATAATGGATTGGGCTTTATTGCGACAGCGGATGGTGTGAATCTCACCAATTGATGGTAAGTCACATCCGTTGCCACAGCCCTTTATAGCTTTCCTTTGTCATGTATGGTGATATTGCTGCACTATACAGCAATACGACATTAAGGCTGTGTTTCCACCTTCACCCTCACTTGTCAGAGATTTGTGCTTTAAAACCAGTCCGCAGTTACTACAGCTCTGCTGGCATCCTTACGTAATTATGAAAATACTGCTCAGCGTAGATTGGCCACATTAAATTGGCGTTGATTCCACCTTGGATTGCTTGGATGAGCCACTTTGTTATGAAACTCAGTTTATTTAAGATTGATGTCCTGGCTCTACTACCTAGTTACGTTAGTTACTGTTACTGGATTGCAAATGGATAGTTTCATGTATTTCTAAGTCATTTTTATTTTATGTACTTCTGAGTCATTACATTTTAGCTTTTTTAACCTCATATGAAGTCCAGAAAGTTCTGAACGAGCACCTGTTTCTAGGCCCTCTTGTCATTTTTGAGTGTAGGAGTTTGAAATGTTCAACACTTGGTCGCTTAGAACTCAAAAGACTTAATATATCAACGTTGAAAAAAATAAGGACTGGATCCAAGAGGAAAGAATTGGCATTAAGAATTAATTCTTTTCTTGTTTGCATCTTCAGCACTAGGAGAGTAAGTCCAGCTTAAAGGAGATTTTGTCCCCAAATAGGGCTGAACATCTGTGAAATCCTTTCCTTGTGTGCAGGATTGTTAGAATTCTGTAGTGATGTGCTGCTCATGTGCAAATCTTCAAAGTCCCACTTACGGGTCACTTTGAAGTTCACCCAGTCACGCTGGAGGTGAAGCAGACTCTTTCTGGTCCCACTGTTAAAAACTCTGGCCTCTGCCGGCATTTCGTGAATGCAGCTGAGTTCCTGTCTGGCAAGTGGCGTGAGGAGCAATGTGCTACGTGTTGCAGGTCTTTGCTTTGAAGTGCGCTTTTTAAATGTGGAAAAATCTTCTTTCTGCATGAAGTCCTCGGCCATAAATTTAGGCCGAGCTCTTACTTCTTAAGTAACTGCGGAATATTGACTTGCCAAAGAGTCCCCAGGGACCATGCAGACATCAGCCATGTAGATGCCAAAATCCTTCCAGTAGTGGAACTAATTTCTCTTGTGTTCGGAGACTCTTCTGGGGAGCAGATGCTTCGAGGAGACACTTTAGAGCTTCCACTGCAGGTCTTGGGAGGCAGTGGGCTTGGCTTGTGGTAGGTGACACTGCCCTTTTGCTTCTGACCTCCTCTGGGGTCACTGAGAAGGCCGCGTCAGCCCAGTCCTTTTTAGGCTGGAATCCTTTTCGATGGAACTGCGTGCAGAAACAAACCGCACGTTGTAGGAAGCCCTATCTAACATTTATCTGTCCCCACTGATCTGTCTGTCCCAAGGAAAGTCACGTATTTATTGACTCTTGAGTGCTTTGAGTTTATATTATTATTGATGGTTTACAGCCACCTGGGTCAAATTAAACTGAATGCTTAATTTAAAGAGGTTAATCATTACCATTCGACTGACTTTACTGCATAGATAAGAGAATTTTCGTCTTTTACACTACAGGTCTAGGACGGGACTTAACTGAAATGTGCATTTTTTAATTATAATTGTCAAGTGCTTGTAATTCTTAGAAATTGACATGGCAAAATATCCAAGTGTGCTTACGATTTCTCTTTTTTTTTTGCTTGCAGTTCCGTTTCATTTTATGCATCTTGTTCAGAAGGATAAATCCAACATTCTTGCTATTTCTTATTTTGCTGGCACCTGGGGAAAACGTGGGGGAGCACAGTGATACAGTGCTCAGTGTTGCTGCCGCACAGCACTGGGACCCTGAGTGCTATCTGTGTGCAGTTTGTATGTTTTCCCCACATGTGTGTGGGTTTCCTTTGGGTGCTCCGGTTTCCTCCAACACTTCGAAGACTTGCTGGTAGGTTAATTGGCTTGTGGGAAAAAGCGGCCCTGGTGAGAATGTGTGTGTGTGTGTGTCCGAGACTTGTGTCCCATCCAGGTTGTATCCTGCCTTGCTTTCTAGAATGGCGTCCGGCTCCCCTGCAACCCTGAATTGGAAGAAGCAGTAAGAAAATAGATTGATGGGGGAAAACGTATGAGGAAGCCTTCAGAAACACCCCCATGTGGGCAGCCATGTGTGCGCACATACTATTGCTTTGTGTTGCTCATAACTGCACCTGCCACACTTAAGGGATCCCCAGCCTGGGGAAGAAAGACAGGTGTGAGAAGAATTAAGGGTGAAGGCTGTACATCGGGGGGGGGGGTTACCTGTCTCTCTCCTGGGCTGTAACATCCTCATCCTTCTGATTGGAATACAGGACTGTGAGCCGTGAATCCCCCAGGATTATCATCTAATGTTTCCTTATCTAATCTCAAAGTCCAGAGCAGGGACACCCAGGAGAGGAAGGTCAAATCCCAGCAGCGGAGACTGGGGGGGCGGGGGGGTGACGGTGAGAATACAAATGGAGGAGAACTTGCCTTCTGTGTTCTTCCTGTACTGATGTTCACCTCAGGTTTGGAACAGGACAGGTGGTAGTGTCTGCCGTTATTCTGTTAATGCATGAATAGAGAAAGGAGTCAATTTCAATTTTTAACTGTTCAGCTCACGGGAGTGGAATAATCCAGTTAAAGCAAGTTAAACTAAATCCCTGATCTTAGTTTATTTAAGTAGAGACTGCTCCTGTATACATTACTAAGGAACGGAGTCATCTGAGCTTCACTGGAGATTGTGATGTTTGACAGCAGGATAGGCAATAAAGTTCAAGTATTTGAATTTCCCTGAGCTACCAAAGTTTCCCACTATGCATTATAAGTAAGCGTTTAAAACCAAAGGCATTTTAAACTGCGATGGTCTGTCCCTGTGATGATGGGACTGCTTTCTTGGCCTTCTCTGGGCTTTCTGGCTTATAAGGACAACAGAGTCAATTCTGGAACAACCAGAACACAAGTCAGCAACTGCTGTGGAATGACTAGAAAACGCTAAGCAGAAACTGATAAAAATTGTACCAGAGTATGATTGAATATGCACCTTTTTTCTGGCATAGGAGTTCATGCACTGCTGGCTGTCTAGAGCCGTTGTTATTTCTGTAACTGCAGTTGTCCCTGTCCCTGTACCCCAACAGCAAAACATTTCAGATTTATTAAAACACTAGGCATGTGACACACAGCATAGTTGGCAAGCTGAACTGGAAGACAGCCCAACATTTGACTACACTGTATAATGTATATTGTTATTATAATAATCAAATTTAATTGTATATGGTCCCATAACGGATGTCTTCCCTATTTCCACCTCCAATTAATTAAGTCAGTGTAATTTAAGTAATTGTCATTCTTCAGGCGTCAATCCCATCCATTTTTGACTGCATTTGAATCACTCTGTTTAATGGTCTTAAATCCAGAATTTTGTTGCTTTGTGTGAAAGTTATTTCTAAATTTCTAAGCTTTGAGTAGGAGGATTGAGTTCCTTATCTTATTTCAGCAAGGCTTCATGGAAAGTTTGTTTACATGGTAGAAAAAGCGCAGGGCAGAAATTTCAGAAGAGAAGCAAAGCTTCTCGTAAATATAGTAATTGTCTGCATTATATCATCAAGTGCTCTTAGCACAGCTGGGCCAAGCAAAGTTCCAGTCACATCGAAGTACAGTATTTTCATTGGCAGGCTGAGTTCCAGCTACGCCAATTAGTAACATTGTCTTGAAACAAGGCTGTATCAAACTCTCCCCTGAATATTCCCCCCGAGAAATCATATGAGTAAGTGCAACAAAATTAACGCTGGTAGGTTTGTGTTTGAGTCCAAACAAAAATAAGCAGTGGTAAAGATTGACCATGGGAACAGATCCTGTAAAAACACTAATAGTTAATATCTTTGTATCCTGGTGCCAGTGGTGTGTCACTGTCTATACGGATCTCCTCTGTGAAATGTGACAGTATCACGAGCATGTCCTTTGAGGCTGACTGCAGATACTATGGCCATTCCCAGTAGTGCTCTTGTGTGTTATTAAAGTATATTTGACTACATATTTGGATACTGTGTTTGTACTTTGGACATTGATTTTATTTCAGGGGCCAATATTTCAAAGAGGTGCAAGATTTAGCGTGCCATGAAAGATATTTTTAAATCGTTTTCATTCATATAATTTGCTTTTTTGGAATCACTTTCCAAAGGGCTCAAGCATACCCTTTCTAACGTTTTCCTCTGAACTGTATCAGCTGTCATGCTCCTGATCTGTGAGTCGGCATCGACCGTCCCTTTATGGGACCACAGTGTCAGAGTATGGCGCTTGTACGCACGCTAGGGGCGGAGCGGCAGCTCTGTGGCTAAGGATCTGTGCCTGTGGCTAAAAGGTTGTCCCTGAGCAAGGCCCTTAACCCCAACTGCTCCAGGGGCGCCGTACAAATGGCTGACCCTGCGCTCTGACCCCAAGCTTCTCTCTCCCCGTCTGTGTGCCTGTGTGTCTCATAGACAGCAAGCTGGGAAAAGACAAATTCCTAATGCAAGGAATTGTATATGGCCAATAAAGTGATCTTCTTCTTCTTCTTGTAATGTGCCTCTGGCAGCCCATGGTGGCCTGTTGCCCAGTTCCGTGTCCTGAGAACAGCGCAAAAGGAAATCCCTCCCAGGCTGGACAGGCAGGCTGCTAACTACAGCAATGACAGGTCCCAGCCCAGTGGAAAGCACACACCTGAGAGCGGCACTTCAGTCAGCTGCACTTCCTTCCTGCTCTGCAGATCATCTCGTCCTTCTCTGGCGTCCAGTGCTAACTGGGCTCTGCTCGTGCTTGAACTTTATTTTGCGGCAGTAAGGGCTAGGGGTGCATTGGTTATTTTTTTCCACCCAGCTGATTATGAGATCATAAACTAAGGCGTAAGGAACATAAGGTTATAAATGAGAGGAGGCCTCATTTGGTTGCTAGTAGCTTTTTGATTTGAGGATCTCATCCAGCTTTTTCTTGAAAGAGAAAGAAGTCAGAGTATGGGCTTCTATGCCATAGCAGGGTAGGTTGTTCTAGTCTCTCAAAACCCCTTCTAAATGCACTCCTACATTTTCCATTTATGTCCTCTGGTGTGTGTTTGATTGTTTGTTCCCAAGAAGTCCATTGTGTTGTGAGGATTTTGAAATCTTGATAATATCGGGGCCCCTTGTAGTCCTCTCTGTTCAAGGTTCAGGGCTCTTAGCCTGTCAGCGTTTTGCACTCCTTTGAACCCAAGATTGTAAAGTCCCAGCAAATGCTCTGCTCCACTCATAACCTTGGAATAAAGGCTGGTTCTGAATCTGAACTGTGTGTGTCAGAGGTATGACAGTGCTTGGTCTCCTCCCCGCCCTAAGCTTCCTTTTTAGGGAGTGAAAGACATTGCCGTGGAAAGTGAATCTGTTATATTTTCGTGATTAAGACCGGAAAACCATGAGGGTCAACAGGATACACATATTCTGGGCCGCCCTTCCTATATGCTGAACTTTTATTAATAACTTCCTGTATTATACGTATTTTGAACTTGGAGGAGCTGCATTTGTTCATGTTCTTTAACTTAGCCTTGAGGGCATAATTCATTCAGTTCAGGTAAAAGCGACCTATGAAACACAACACAAATTTACACTCCGTTGATTTGTCACAATGAACAATTTTCATCGTTCACACTGTATGATGGTATCATGTGTAACATCTGTTGCTCTGGGTTGTGAGACGCCAGTGGTTGACGATCTAATTTTCCATCACCCTGTCTGTGTACAACAAAAATGAAGTCTGCAGAGAGGGGCAGCAATAGAGCATGGTGCTGCATGGTTTTTGAAATGTAGAATTGTAGCGAATGACAAAGATTATTTCATCTTGAAGATCATCTGTAACCTATTGGTGTCTCTGTTTTTGATGTGTCCTGTTTCATGAGTCACACACGCTTTTTAAAGCTCACATGTAACCAGGAATTATTTACTGATCTTGTGCAGAAAGTCTGTCCCACAGGGCTGTTCAGTTCAAATCGCTGACTTTCACATCAATTTGTGTGTCTGTCTCTGTTGCATCATTTCCCACGCAG